>NC_060953.1:1034091-1187512 GCF_022045245.1 Lucilia cuprina | reverse complement strand
TAACTATCTATCTATCTATCTATCTATCTATCTATCTATCTATCTATCTATCTATCTATCTATCTATCTATCTATCTATCTATCTATCTATATATCCATCAAGTTATCCCTTGTTGAATGCATTTAGTACTTTTAAATTAAACATCAGTCAGAAAATAAAAAAAAGAAGTAAAGAGCATCCTTCTTTTAAAAGAAATATTTTTTATGTCATTTTAATGTTTATAAACAATAAAGTATGCAGTCATTTAATGTATATTTTCCTAAATAAGAGTTAAGCAAAAAGTAATATTTTATTGTTACTTTTATAACAAAATAAACAATCATCAAAATTACACCCTTGGTCACCTTAAAGAACTTAAAAAACAGATGGGATGGCCAATATTATCCTTTTTTTGATATTTTATTTAGACACAGAAATAAATTTCAAAAACAGACAGTAGTAGTTAAAATTTGTTACTGTTGTTGTCGTTTTTTGTTTTCTATTATTTTTTATCACTTTGATAAACAAATAAAACTTTTACTTTGACTTTGAGTGTAATAGTAGTAGATTCATTCCTTTTTAATATTTTGACGAATTGTGTTGAATAATTAAAACATTTTATGCCTGCAGGCTTTGCGCATCACTCACTCATACAGTTTTCCTTTCAGTTAGATTGTTTTATTGTGGCAACAGTTAGAAAAAAAAGGGGTTAATCATAAAGCGTTATAGGCTTTAACGGTAATTAAAAATGTTTAAACTAAATACAGTTGCACTTAGCCTGCTGCCTCCTGCTTTCTTACTGTTTTCATCTGTTTTGTAAAGTATTTAAAATAAAATTTTGAAATTATGAATAACGTTTTAATATTTTGATGGGCTTGTTTTTAGGAAAATTAAATTGAAGGGGTTAGTTTGTTTTTTTATTATTGTTTATATAGTATTTGTTGGGAAATTGCTCTATAAAAATATGACTATAAAATTATTTTTATTATTCCTTTAAGTGTAAATTTTTCATAATTTTTTACGACTTTCTTATGACCAGTTTTAATCTGGTTACGAATAACAAATGGGATTTAATTATAACAAATAGTCTGTATTTTTTGTGTAAATTATTCGAATTTTTATATATTTTTTTATTTATTTTTTCCTGCTTCATATGCAAATTTGTTGAAACAATTAGAAATGCACTTATAATATTTTTACTACAGCAGGCGACACACCTCGTTTGTATTTCCGTTATAAAAAAAATCGGGTCATCAAAAAGTTTTGTTTTTTACGATTTTCTAAAGAATTAAATTCCAAATTAAGAAATTTCATTTTTATTATATTTTTGTATTTGTTAAGTATAGAAAAAATTTAATTAGAATTTTTATTTTATTATAAAAATATTATTATAGACTTTAGAGCTTAAGAAATTATGAAAATAACACCCTTAATAATATGAAAAGATATTAAGAGTTATATTTTGAATATAGGAATGAAAATCTTAGTAATTACTATAAGATCTCTGAAAATTTTATGATTTTTCTAAATTGCTCCTGAAAACAAAAACTATCCACGATCTCTTACCATTTCTCCTTCAATTTGGTAATCATATCAATTAAAGACTGAACTATTAAAAACCCATTAAATATAACCATGGATTGCCTATTGTTATAGTGACCAAAAGGTTTCCATATCCAAAGTAGTTCATTATTAAATTTTTTGTGTTTTAAACAAAAAATGCATAATCTTAATAATTAATTTTTTACATTCCTTTTTTGTATTTATTTTAACATTTTCTAAGTGTTTGAAATGACAATATGGCTGAGTACCTTTTTCCCAAAACAATAGTACAATAACTGTCATCCAAAATGCGCCACAACAGTTTTGAGGGCGAAAAAACAATTATTTTAATGGAAATATATAGAAATCTATTTTAATACTTTACTTTAGAGTTTGAGGGTCAGATATAATGAAAGAAATTCTTAAGATTTTTTTAAGAAAAATATTAAAATTTTTTTGCTGAAATATATTTTCTGAGCAAATAAACATTATAGAAATTATTTTACAAGAGGATATTCACAGTTAGTTATATAATAACTTAAATTAGTTGAATAAAGTATGTATTCAACATGAGCGCCTTTTAAATCAGCCATCGGCAGATAGCTTTTAACAAGCTTATTCTCAAAACAGAAAAAGAAGTATGATTTCGATAGAATTCTCCCATTTAACTAAATCTGTGATAGACCTTCTTTTCTTAAAAAAACATCTTCCAGACAATCTTTTGTTTACTTGACTTTAACACCAGAAAGTGATGAATGTCTTGCCATAACAAATGTTTCATTTAAAATGTCAGTTTTTAAAATGACCACTTGCTAAGATGTTAAAACAAATAATAAAAGAAAAATCTTTATTAAAATGAAAAAAAAAAAAAAATAACCATTCATTGAGAAAATTAAAAGAAATTTCAAGATGTTTATCATATTTTATTTGAAAAAAAGTATGCATATAAAAAACAACAAAAATTATATAAAATTGAAAAAATTCTCTTTAAAATTATTTAATATTTTAAAACTTTAGCTCCCACCTTAAACATTTTACAGTTTGATTCTTCAATAAAGAAAAAAATTGGAATTGTGGATGACCAGCTAAACCACAATTTGTGGTTGTAAAAGACCAAAACCTAAAATTTTGTTGTCTAACTTTGTATAGGCCAACAGTTAAAAGACAACTTTAGCAAAGTGTACACCAACTCAGGCATTTATACTGAAGTAAATCAAATATTGGGAAACAAATATTGTTTTATAACCATTCAAAATTAAATTTACCAAAAAAAAAAAAAAAATAGCCAACTCTTTCGTCCACCCTTCCCCCCTTTAACACTTACCTAAAGGGAGCTCTATATTGGCAACATTTCATTGACATGTGTTACCGTTATTTCGCTTTGCTTGGAGTTCTGAGGGGGTTCCACTCACTTTTCAAAAATTCGATTTAAATTTATGAATTGTCAATTGTACTTTTTTTATTTATTTATATCATATGATTGTATTTTCATTTTGTTTCTGCGAGTATTATTACGATTTCATCACAATTACATTTAAATTTTATATGAAAATGAAGGCATGAGTTTTATGGATTGAAAAAGAAAAACATTTATAAATTGTAATATGATTGTGACAAGGTAGTAAAACAAGTTAAATGCAAATATACATACGAATATATTCGAATATATATGGTTAACCGCAGATGTGACACTCATACTTATACATAGAGGCAGGATTAACCCTTAAATACTCACGATAAATAAGTACCTAAATGAGGAAAAGTTATAGATTTAAACCAGAACCTTTTCTATCTCCTAATAACCAGTAAGGTGACTGGTTCTGTTTTAGACTTCGTAGGATATTTTAATTACTCATACATATATTAATAACATTTTTAACTTAAACCCTGTAAAAATATCAAATAAACTTTTTGCCTTTTGATTTGTTTGATGAAATGTTTATGGAAAAATCACTGTTGGTGGTTTACTATTGCTGTTTTTTTATACTCTCCGCAATATTGTTCGATCAATTCCCTTAGGTATAGAAGCAACATTTTTTCTATTACAATTTTTTACGCTTGGTTTAACCATTGGCATATTTGGCAGGGATTTTCAAAAAACCTTCTAACACAAAAAAATCACAAAAGAGAAGCCATTCGAAAAACACTGATTTAATTTCTTTTCAATTTTTAATTTGTCATGAATTTGTCTGTAACAAATAATTTCAATTTGATTTTGTTTTAAAGTACAATATGCAAAAAAGGAGAGAAAACTGGCAGCAAGGTTTATATAGAAAAAACACAACCCTGTATGGTTATAAGAAAGAAGTTCTCAGTAAAAAAAAGTAATATAATATTAAGTCATTATTTAAATACGGTGCTGACATTTGATACAAGTATTTACTACGCTCGCTTACAAATAGTGAGTTAGTTAAGTACTTACTACTATTGTCTAAAAATAAGCAGTTAAGTAACAAGTTATATTTTTGCGAGAATACAACCTCTTGCGAATACAATAAGTTTTTACCAAAAAAAATATTTTTTCGTTTGTGTAAAAACTAAATTATTTGTAAATCATTACGAAAAATCATCAAGGAGGAAATATTTAAAGAATTGATGTAATAAAAGAAGTGAAGAAATCCAAGAATAAATACCATTTAAGTGTTAAGAATATGTAATTCTATTACTTTACTCTTAGCTATTGTATTATAAATCGATATTTAAAAATAAAAAAAATTAAACAAAAAAGTGCTTTATTAACAATTTTTTTTCTTAATCCTAGATATAAATACTTGTATTTGCACTCAAATCACAGTAAATAGATTTGGTTTAAAAATTAAATAAAACATATTTTTAAGTGTTGATTTGTACGCTACTCAAGAGTCTGAAGTTTTTGAGGTGGCAAAAAGAATTTAAGTACATATTTAACAACTCATTGATTTTGAATAAGTAAAGGTGGCAAAATTTTGTTCAAGTACCTTATTTGAAGAATTTAAAATTAAACTTTATTTATAAATAATATTTTATAATTTTCTATAAAATTGTAAAATATTGTTCATACATTATAAAATTGTATTCACTAAAAACACTTCAAAAAAGTTGGTGCTTAATATAGAACAAGATAAAGTCTATAAAAGTTGTAAGGTTACGCTCAAAATATACAAATATTTGAGATAAAAAGTGTAATATTTGATTGATTAACAATCATCATTTTAAAATATAAATACAAATTATAAAAAATATAATAAAAAATTTGTTTTTGTATGCTTTGTATTATTTGTTATGAAAAAAAATCTTAAAATATTAATTATTATAGTTTAACTTTTTGAAAAATATAAAAGAAAAATATTTTACTTTATAACAAAAGTCTTTATAAACCCTTACATACCGTTTCTAGCAGTCATCAATATTAAAGTGTATTATACTTGTGAGTGCAAAACCGTAATTAACATGGCAATCAAACAAATGTTACCCTTAATTTATACCCTGTATCATGTCAAGTCGTCCTCATCATCATCAACATCATCGTGTTTGTTTGCACTTTCTTGCACTCTGTATAACTTCCCCATATTTAAGAGGTTAGAGACTAAAAGAATCCTTTGGCAAATACAATGTCAAAAGAAAACTCATAAATCAATTTCCGTAGCAAATGCATTAAAATGTTTACTTTTGTTAACAGAGAGAAAGAACAAAGTCAAAGATTACAATTTTAAGATTGGAAAGAATGAAACTGCTGCTTGGCCACAAAGTCAAAATAATAATATTGAAATTACTTAATATTTAGAAAAATTGTTTAAATAAAATATGATTCTGTTAATAAATAAGAATGAAACAAAAGCAACAATTTAGGTCGAATTAAATGTTCGCTTTAAAGAAATATATTTTGATCTTTAAAAAAAAAGTATACTTTTAGTCAAGGTTAGTTTAACAAGGTTATCGAAATATTGTAATTTACAATATAGATTGAACGTCAGCTTTTTCTGTTAAAATTTGACAGTAACGATTAAGGATGAAATCTTTCAAAAAGGATATTGTATGGACTCTGCACAATATTGCTTTTAAAAAACATAATAACAGACTGACGAACATCGCTTCACCGATTTTCGATCACAAAACTAAATTGTATAAATTAAAAACAAATAGACAAATTTATATATATTATATTATAGAAGTTGCAGAGTTTAATAAGAATGTTACGTCTTTACAACTTCTGCCACAATCCATTTAATAACTTAAAGAAAAGATACTCATAAAAACTTATAGACTATTCCATTATTAAAAGTCATAAGTTGTGTACATTTGTAACTCGATTGTAAGTAAGTAAGTAATGGTTTACAGTCTAATTGTTTTTCCAAAAACAACATTAAGAACCATATACAACTGTACAGACGATAATGATTTTATGCAATTTACAAATGCATCTCACCTTTCAATTAAAACTCTAACCGTTATTACAACTTCATTTTTATGTACAATCATCCAGCTACAGTTACAGTTTGTTGTCTTTAGCTTATAGATATTTGCATTTTAACTGGTAAAATGATATGTCTACGAGAAGTTGTTGTCTTTAACAAACAAATATAGCAAAGACTAATACTAGTGCACCATATTACTACTATATGCACTTCCGTTTCCCCCCAAACACATTCTGCTAAACAGAATAGAAGAGAAATGCAATAAAAGAAGATGCATTCAAATGGTCGGACATATTGAAAATGCACTTAACTTCCTGCTTACAAATATTGAAGTGTTCTTTGTGTGGGTGTCTCGGTGTGTGTTGTTATGTATTTTTTATTATTATTTTGTAGAGTAAGAGCATTATAAGGGCAGAGGAGAAAGGGAATAGGAAAGAGATGCCAGCCAATTTAATTGAAAGTGCTATTTGATGCCTTTTACGAAAATGCAATTAAATGCCCGCAAAACATTTTTAAGATAATAAATTCTTGCTACTGGTATGATTTCAAATAAATGAAGAAAACATATAAAATAAGTACAGTTATGTGTTTTCATTTATATTTTCTTCTAAAGAAGGGTTGAAGGAAAAACTCTTTTTTATTTAAATTATTTTAATTTTTCTTGATTTCTGCAGCCTCATCTCCCACCATTAATTGTAGTCAAAATTTTAATTGCGTCTTGCATATGTAGAAAAAATTAAAAAAAAAATCATGTAAGCAAAAAAGAAAGCTTTTAATGACAAGTGATAAATTGTCTTTTTTGTAAAGGATACACACACCCAGTAATCATTGAGGTTTATTGTTTTAGAAAATGAAAAATTATAAATAATTTTGATAAGTGTCATCACATGTGTGTGTCAGTGAGTTTGTATCTAAAAGTCGAAATGACTTTTTTCGAAAAACCAAAAAGTGTTGAATACTAATTATACGCTTTTTAAAAACACATGAATAGTCATTAATCTTAGGTAAAAATGTTAATCATATGTAGAAAAAAGGCAGTTAAAAATAAAATGAGGAAAATTCTTATTTTTAAATAGTGACATTTAGGAAATAAATCTGGGGGTGTTTTTGGGTATTTTGTCAATACCTAAACAAGCAGGGTTGCTAAATGTTAATTTAAGTTAAGTGCCTATTAAAACTATCACTGGGTGTTAATATAAACATCATTTATTTTAAAACTAGTTAAGTACATACTATTTATATGTATGTTTTTCAAAATAGAAAGGGCTAAAAAAGGTAGATAACTCTTTCTTAACATTTAATCAAAATTAAGTGCTATTTTAGCTTAGATTTGTTATTGCAAATAAATCCTTATGTTTTATTTTTATTATCTTTTCTGAACATTTTTTGGGGATTTACAAGTTCTCTTTGCTTGTCTTCTGGGCAATTATAAATTATTTTTTGATTTCTCTTTCATTCGTCATTTTATTCATCCATCTTTTTGTTGTCATTGCTTTTTTGTATTTTGCTATTTGACTGGATTTTCAGGAATCATAGAAACGAGATAAATGCTTAAAGTTAAACTGTTACTGTTTGGCTTAAAGGGTTGGGGAATTGAAACTGCGAAAGATTTCTTACAAATGATATACAAACTAATTAAAATTCTTGGGTATATTATCATTAATCATATGTCTAAGAGTGAAAGATTGTTGAGGTTATAAAAATAGAATAGCACAAAACATGAGTTGGTAAATTTTACTATTTATATGGATGGGATTTAAGTGTATGACGTTCTTAAGAAAGTGTTCGCTTAACATGTTTAAATATATACACTAAACGTTAAACAAAAATTTATTTTCAAGACTAGTCAAGAGACTAATCCTCAAACAAGTCTATAGAATATTCCCTAGACTAGTATAGTTTGATTAACCGGTATAGGGTCTAATACCGGTTAAAATAGTAAGCATTATACTAGTTAATAACACACATCGATAGTTAGTTCTATAGACCAGTATCTGGACTTTTCAATATAATAGTATATCAATAGGCTAGTCTCTAGATAATACAACAGATAAGACTCAAGACTTGCAAGACTGGTCGCTAGAATTGTCAATAATCAATACCATAGACGTGTAAACTTATTAGTAAATGGATCTCTAGATTAGTCAATATACTAGGTTAGCCGATAGACAAGTCATTAGACTAGTCAATAAAATATTCAATAATCTAGTCAGAGAATATCTAATACATAGAATACACAATTTAAGTCTTAACAAATTCAATTTAAAAAATATACAATATTATTTTTATAAAACGCAAAATATTGCCCAGAATGATAAAACATGTAGTAGATTTTACTCACTAATTAATCATTTTGCAAATATATATTTTTTCTTTCAGCTGTCCAAAAGATCATAATCAGTTTTTCAAACTTTCAACGGATATAACCAACAACAGGAAGTCAAAAAGACAACAAAACACACTCATAGTTTTATTTATAACCAATCCACATTTGTAGGTCATTTCTATGATGTCCCAACATACAACAACATACATATGTACATATTCTAGTAATTATTTAAGCTAGCGCCTGTTTGTCTATAAACAAAATCTATACAATTAATTATTTATTTAAGAAGAAATACACAAAAAATTTTCCTCTTCTTGACTTCCTTTAACATGAAAATTTGCACTTCATAAATCTTAAAATCCAACACAATTTCGGGGTTGTTTCCTTTAATATTTATAAGAAAAACTAAGAGGTCAATTCCATAAACAATTATGGTTACATGTCTAACAAAAAAGGATTAAAGTGTTATATAAATATAAAAGACAAAATTTTACTGATTTATAGATAAAATATAAATAAAAAGTTTTTAAAATGATTTATTTATTTCTAAAAATAATTATATGTGGCTTGAAACACATATATAATCATAAACAACCACCAACCTATTTATAGTTTTTGCCAAAACTAATGACCACTCGTTATGCCTTTTCTTTAGATGGCAACATTTAGTATTAAATTTTTAGAAAATTGAATTGGAACAACAACCACTTTACACATATGAATTTTCATATATAAATGTAAATTACTCTGATATGTAAATATGTAAATTATATACAATTTATCATTTTAATAGTTAAACATTAATAATTTTACTTTAAAAACAATTTGATATGCATAAAAAATCAGCAAACAAGAAAAAATATACACATATACAAAGAATTGAAATCCTTCTTTGGATGTTCAGACAACTAACCATTCATTCATATGTGTGAATAATACACAAGAAAACCCAGCAATCAATTGGAATAATTTACTAGCCAAAGTCTTTAAATTACATTAAACCATCAGAGCTTTCTGGGAACAGAAAAGCTCTCATGTTGACGATTAATAGTAAACAGTTTAAAAGCTTTGAAATTTAACAACAAAACGATCGAGGATACAGGACCATGACGATTGTTATTATGGAATACCGAAGGATCTGTTGTTGTAGACGTGTTGTTGAGACTGACAATTTATATAAAGTTTTCAATTAATTAGCAAGAGAGAGAGAGAGAGGAAAATAATTCTAAGTTTTTAGAAATGATGCTTTTGCTATAAACACCGACGATAGATGGAAGATCCAAAAAAGCTTTGATCGATGCATCATTTAGAGAGAAAACGCTTCTACTTCATTATACTTTGTTTGCTGGGTGGTTCTATATAAAAAAAATTACAGTTACATTAACTAAACAATGATAACTGTTATAGAGTTAGATTGGGTGTATGTGTATCTGCGAGAATGTTTATATTATTTTAAAAATTGAAACACATTAGTTGCATGTTTACTTACATCAAAGACACAATAACAGAAGCAACAACAACAACACCAAACCATACAACAAAGGACTTTATACCACTTCTTTTTTATATAGTGTCACATTAAAGGATGTATGACAATATTGTATCTTTTGAATGTGTGTGGAAAAAAGACACACACATGCACACAAGACACATTATTGTGTAAGTTAAAATGTGGGGAAATTTACATATGAATACGAAGAATAACAAAATAAATATGTGAAGGTCTATTGTTTGATATAATGAAAAATTATTGGGTAATCAGCAACAGTTTTTAACAAACGTCTATAGTCTGTCTCTATAGACGTTTGTCTAAAGGATATAGAAAATGATTTTATTGTTTGAATATAAATTGTACAGTCATTTGATAATGTCTTGAAATATAGAAGATGATATTTAAAGTTAATGGGTTTTAATCTAAAGAAAGTACTTATGTACTCATACTTAAAAAAAAATGAAATTTGTATAAAAATTATGAAATTGAGGAAAAGTTAAAATTTTTCTTTCCCTGTAAAATATCGATAAATTTGTTTTATTGACAAATTGTAGTTTTTAACTAATACTGATATATTTTTTAGATTGAAAACTTTTAAGAAAACTAGAAAAAAATCTAACATGAGCGGTAAAAGACTAACCTCTGAGGTATTTATCTTAAGAGGACTTCAATACATTCCGCTAAACCTAAAATTTAATGTTTCAGCGTTTACGTGATAGAACCAGTTATGGTCTGTATTGTGTCAATTTCCATGGTTCGGGTTTAAATACCATTAAAGATGAATTTAAACGACAAGCTTTAACGGGTTTAAGACAAACGCTTTTTATTGTGGATTTAGATGAATTACAAAAAGATCTTAACAATCAGCCACGTAATAGCAAAATGAGAAAAGAATTGAAAGAGAATTTCAATAATTATTTAATAAAAAACTTGATACTACAAATACAAGGATTTCGCAAGGAATATGAATTACTAATAAAGAAAATCAATGAAGAATTAAAATTTAATTTATATGAATATTGGCTAAAACACATAGAAGAAAACAATAAAATTTCTTTAGAACCTAAACTAAAGGATACCAATAAACAAAAACTTTCTAACACTAACAAAGAATTGAAAACAGAAGACAAAATTCCCTGTGCCGTTTCACTATTACCCCAAGAACACAATCGAGTAGGACAGCCTAAACTAATATCTACAAGAAAGGTTTGTTTTATAAATTATCAAATGATATATTTTTTAATTTCTCTTATGGGATTATTACCTTCAGTACATTAAAGATGAGCCCACCTTGGGCAAATTGTACATAATTATTTTGGGCGAAATGTGTGAAGAATTCTATAAGGATTTATTAAGGTAAATAAATGTATTTTTAAATAAATCTGTAATTTTATACCTTAAGTGTTTTCTAAAGAGCTTTATTGTGAAAAAGTTTCTTTATTTTTCGTCTTATACTTCCTTCCTTCTGTTTGCATCTCTTGAACAATAAATTGCTATTTAAATACCGGAGTCTTAACTTGACATGACACTTACCAACTTATGCAAAAACCTTTCCAAGTCATAGCTTTATGCAAGCCAACACTTGTAAGTATGTAAGTTTTCACACTGCAAAAAGTTTAAACAAACTAACAAGTGTTTATTTTCAAAAGAACTTTTCTATACAAAAATGAAAAGAAAAAACAAACTTGGGTTGTTCAAAAATGCATTTAAAAGTTAATGGAATGACAGGAGTCTGTACACTATTGTGCTTTTCTTATTATTTTGTTGTAACTAATTCCCAAGAAAGATTTGTTGTATGTTGTAATTGAAAGACGATGAGGTATGGGATAAAGTATTGTAAGTTGGCGCCATATACTAGTCGTCGTGATTCCCTACAAGATAATTACTTGTGAGAACAACAAAAATTTAAATTATTTACAAAAGATATTGCAGTTCAAACATTTCTTTGAAAATGAATTTTATCAACATTGTTTTAAAACAAGATCAATCATTCCTTCAAAAGATAATTTCTTTTGCTTTAGAACTTTGCCTGAGAAAGTCCTTAAAACACTTTCCAATCTTAAGTAGGGTATAAAAGGGAAAACTTTATCTTTGGCCATGCAGACATGCATCATGTATGCATTTTTCCAAAAAATGCTATTACTTATACGAAATTTATGTGCAACTTACTACAAGAAATTCAAAATAATTTAAAATTTATAAAAGCAGAGGCAGGGGGCAAATAAAGCAATTATTCAATATTTACATAATTTGAAAATAAATATTCTAGCAATCAATAATATACAAAAGTTTAACTAAAATAAACAGAAGTGATAAGAGGTTACTCATTCCCTCTTTCCATCCACAAACTGCGCTCGTAGAGTACAAATGCATAAGATTTCCAAACTACTTCATGTTTTCTTTACAGACAAATACTAGTAAATAAATAAGAAATGTTTATAAAACAAAATTTTAGTAATCCTTTTACATTTAAAATACAATTTCTCTTTTAAGGCGAGATCAACCTCTTGAGGGTATTATAAATTTTATACCAACTGAAAGCAACTATGACATCATGTTGGGTAATAATAAATTACGAAATTTTATTGTGGCAACTTTGGCTACAATTAATTTTTCAATTTATCAAATGAGACAAGAAATAAGTCTGAAGCCAGTGGGTTTATTTAACCATGAATTACCGGTTATATCTAATTGTTTAGCTACTAAATATTGTCGAGAAATCTATGATCAATTAACCTGGAGTATTTATGATATAGATATGTTAAGGCAGCAATATGAATTGTTTTATTATAAACCCTTTCAATTAATAGATGTACAAATTCCCGCTAATGTTAATTTAACAGAACTATATTACAAGGCTGAGTCCTTGTGTATAAAGGGAAATTTTCAAAATTCTATTTCAACTATAAGCGGCACGGATTTGTCTACAATAGCAGTTTACTTAAATAGTTTATTAAACACCTGCGGCTGGTCAGAAAGTGAAGAAACTAGTTCTAAGTTTTCATCAATTATTAAAATTTCCAAATTTGAAAGATTGATTATGGACGACAATAATACTTTTTTATTAAATATGCTGCAAAATGTTGAGCCCAGTAAATATGATTCTTTATATTTAAGCTGTTTAGATTATAATATGCTTAAAACATATTCGGTGTTTAGGACTCCAAAATCTTTTAATAATGATGAAGAAAATTTTAAAACTATAAATCTACCTAAATATGTAAAATATTATGCTAATTCCGATTGCAGCCAACAACGCATAACAGAGTTAATTAAACAATATGATGATTACCAAATACAAGAAATTGCTCCTGGCTACAAACTTTATACTTTTAAAAGATCGTTTAATGTTTTAAATGAAGTTGAAGACCGCGTGATAATACCCACACGTTTATGTTTTCGGGATTTTACTTTATTTCAAATGAAAGAGTTTTTGCAAAATTTAAACACCCCCTCCCTAAAACCAGAACTTTATTCCGATACTAGTCTTCAAGAGAAAAAAGTTAAAACTTTGGAATTTGATGAAAATATCTTCATAAGACCTAATTCGCTTAAAGCTTTGAAATTACAAAAAGAAACTGCTAAAGAAGAAAATAAAAGTAGAAAAAGTGATTACTCCAATAGAAGTAAAAGTGGTAAAAAATCTTCGCTTGCTAAATCATCTACAAAAAGCGAAAATTCCATCGGCTTGCCGCAAGATCATCATTTGCTTAAAGGATACAACTTGGAGGATACTTTACAGGAAGTAAAATATAAAATTTCCAAATACTATTATCAAAAGGGATACGTGCAACTGTATGAGGAGAAATGGTGTTTTCAGGATATGAACAAGCAAATTACTTTGGCCTTAAATAATACCACTATATTTTTCAATGGAACTCGTCATTTACCCCATAATATAAGCAATAACATACGTTTAATTAGTCCCAACAATATCAGTATTCGTATACTTAATAATCCCGAAGAGTTTTCGAAGATCGTTATGTATTATCCAAACGGATTGAGTGTATTTTATCACGACACATATTGTGAGCAAATTTGGTATTGTGATGATACTCCTCGAAAAGAAGAGCGTAGAATTTATACTAATTTAGGAGCTATAATTGTTTTCTTTAAGAGTAATGATTTGATCATGATAATGCGTTATAATGGTGAAATATATAAACTTTATCAACATGAGTTAGCGGAAGAAGAGGAAGAACAAGGCCACACTAGTGAGCTGGGAGAGGTGCAAGAGAAAAGTTCGGGTTATATAGATATCAAAGCTCAGGGTGACTCAATAATAAATAAAGGAGATACATTTGAGCATAAATCGAAACAATCTAAAAAATCAAGAAACACTTTAAAATCTTGCATTAATTATGAATTAAACTTCTTAAATTTATTATGTTCTATATATGATTTAAAATATTTACATCTAATAGTAACCACTTCCCAAGGAAGGCGTATAAATATGACCCATCAAGGAAATGTAAATAAACAATTTAATTTTAATTTTATTTTATTAATTGTATTAGCTTCAGATCTTTGAAGGACCTCATTGTTCTCTTAATGAATGGCATGACTATTATGCCAATGAATCCTATTGTGAGCGCAGTGATGGTGTAAAAATGATTTGGTCCTCAGATTATTTTAAATGTTTTCACAAAGATGGTTCATCATTTAAAACCACCATCGAGAATATATTTGAGAAGGAAACAGATGAGTTTGGTAACTTAGGTTGTTAAACTTTTAAACGTTTTGAAAAAATATTCTGTAATTTCTTTAGAATCTCAAATTTCGCAAAGTTCCTCACATGATTATATAAAAGATGAAATGGAAGATGAAATACAGGATAAATCGAAATTGGGCAAAAATCTTAAGCAAAAGGAATTATCTTTTGGAGGAATGGTAAAATTATAAATCAAAACTATAGATTGGTCTCTAGTAGAGATTCCGAACTGATCTATAGGCAAGACTATAGAGTGATCTATAGACAAGATAATAGAGTTATTTATAGTCAAGGCTAATCTATAGTCAAAACAATGGAGTGATTTATTGTCAAGATTATAGAGTAGTATATAATCAGGACTATGGGCAGATCTATAGTTAAAACTATAGACTGAACAATGGTCAAGACTATAGACTAATCAATAGCCATCACTATAGTTAAGACTACAGTCTGATCTACAGACACCATTATAGACTAAACTTTACTCATGACTCCATATTGAACTATAGTCAAGACTAACATGATCTATAGTCAAAACTATAAACTAATCTATAGTTAAGACTATATACTAATCTATATTCAAAGCTATAGACTGATCAATCAAGATCTAGTCAAGTGAATTACCTATATGCTCAAGTCTAATGATGACCCATTTCAACTGATCTATAAACAATACTGCTTCATAACTAATAATTTCTAGTCCTCTATCTTTCAGCCTTTTACTTTTATAAATCACGAAACTGTTGAGGAACATATATCATCAGATTTGCCATTTATAACTTATCACTGCAAAAGTTTCTTCATGCAACACCCAAATTATGCTGAAGTTTATATACTTAACCCAGAACTCTCAAATTTTTTATCACTAATGGAAATCTTTGGCAAGGATGATATACGAATTTATATCCATAGAGAGCCTAGTTATATAGATGAAGAATACTTAAGATCAGAAGGTGAAGAATATACAAATAATTATACGAATTTTAAAACTATAGTAAATGTCTGGATTGGGGAAAATTTAAATATAACTGCGGATAATGAAGTTTGTGAAGTGTATGCGGTAATGTCGGAATCTCAAGTTGTTAGGGAATTGAAAAGGTAAGTTTTTTTTCGCTTTTTTTATATTAATGTTGTTATAATGTGTTAATTACATAGAGAAAAAAATTCGATAATATATCATTTATATGCTTAGTAAAAATCATGGTTGCAGATTAAGTCAAAATATTAGTTAAAAAAGATTTGAACCACGCTAAAATTTAAATTACATTTGATGCAATTTAGTCCTGAGAAACCATGTTTTCATTCAATTTATAGGGCAATATTTCTATAGGTGTAGAAATAAAACTTTATTGAGAAATATTAACCCTACACCATTTTACCTCCGTTGTGCCTCACTAAATTTAACGATTTCTACAACAACTTGGTGCATAATGAGGTGGTTTATACAACTCGTTATATTATTTTTTCCTGCACAAACATTCTAAAGGCAACTAACTCCTGTGATAATACATACTTGAAGTCGTTAGATGAAGAGAAGAAAAACCCTTTAACTTAAGCGAATATGCTCATATATTTATATCTGGAGAAAAGTGCAAAAATATTGTATTTATAATGCAACCATATCTTTGCTATACATTGTCGTCGAATCATCATTGTGCAATACTTTGCATTTATGATTAGTATAGTGTAGTGTATGTACTTTAGCTTGATGGCAGTCAAAATGGTGAGGATGATACTGCTGAAGATGGTGATGAAGCTGGCAATGATAGTTATTTGTTTGTTCGAGGAGTATGTATGGTCGTTTGGTTTGCATGCATTATTATCTTTACTGTGAACATTATTATGCAAATGAAAATGTTTTATCAAGTGGAAAATTGTCAGTCAGTTAAGAAGTACATTGTGGCGAATATGAATATACAAAACCGCAAATTATCTAAAGAAGAAAAAAAACCTCCTCCATATAATAGAAATATTCTCAAATTCAAATTAACATAAAAATAAATGAATAGAGAAATGAAACTTTTTTAAAACTTATACATATATAACTTGTCTTATTACAGTGATTCTTCCTTGACATTGAGATTAAAATATACGGACTGTATAAATGATGCTTTCAAATATTTGGTTAATGAAATAGCCTTATTAGAAGGCAGCAAAAAGCAAAAAACTGAAAAATTATATTACATAGAAAAACTTAATTCAGATTGCAGTAGAAGAGGTAAATCAAAACTAACAGTTTTTATAGATAATAAATTTAATTCATATTTTTTAAAAAGGTTTTGAATTTTATGCTTCTCCACCTGTTCTTTCCCACTACAATTTTACTGCTAGTAACAATATAACCGAATTTAAGCCTGTGACTAGCATACAGGAATTAATGACCAATAATTGTGAATACTATCATCAAGAATTGAACAAATTCCCACGTTTCAAACAGGCAAAAAAGAAAAAACTAGTCGATGTTGCTATAGAATTTCCCCAATTACTAAGTGCTAAGTAAGTTTTTGTTTAAATTATAATTATTATAACATATTTATTTCTTCATAATATTTTAAAGTATGTTCCAAAGTTTCCTTAACACGTGGGTTGTCATACATTAAAACTCTTATTTTTTTCATTTTCTCTGGCTGGCCAAAAGTATTACAGTCAAATCCTTGAGATTTAGACTTTTCCAAGGCCACAATAGGCAACTCACAAAGCGAGGTGTATAAACCGATCAATTCACAACGTTGGATTTCGTTAAGAACATCTTCCAAGTAGGGTATCTCTGCTTTAGGATAATTTTGCTTTTCCAAAGTTTCTTTTAATTGAACATAATATGTTTGTATTAATTGCTGGCGTTTATCTTTTAAAACTTGCAATTCCAAACTGGTATTTAAAAACCAATTGATATCAAAACCACAACTTCCCCAGAAACAATTTTGAAAATCCACCTTTAAAAAAGCACCAAGTAAAATATTGTTTTAGCAAT
Organism: Lucilia cuprina; assembly: GCF_022045245.1. Taxonomy (NCBI): domain Eukaryota; kingdom Metazoa; phylum Arthropoda; class Insecta; order Diptera; family Calliphoridae; genus Lucilia; species Lucilia cuprina. The sequence continues at coordinate 1,170,093 of NC_060953.1, read as the reverse complement.
ATTTAGAACAAAGTTAACTTACAAATAACACATCAATGGGCTTATTGGAGTTACAATCATATTTGTATAAGAAATTATTAACCCACAAATCACCATGGTTAATAACATTGAATTTAGAGTTCCTCGAATTAACCACTTCCATTACCATATTATTGAATTTTGGTATAACTGCCTGAACTCTCTGGGACAAGTACTCATATGAAGGCCAATTTTTAATCATATTGGACACATATTCAAAACCACCAAAAGTAATGGCTTCGGCTATAACATCAGAAGCACCTTTTTCAAAATGAGAACCTCTTAAAGACGACACCACATCAGGAAACTATAAAAATGTTTTGCAAAAATATTAACATTCCTTTAAGAGTTAATTAATACAGAACTCACTTTTTTGGAAAATATCATGGAGGCGGCATGAAATTTCGCTATCTTTTTCATTAGTATTAAAGCATGCTCCAAATCTAATCCCTTTATACGATCAGCACAGAAATAACCCAAACTATTTAAATTTTCCAAAACATAATATTCCTCCTTATTCCTTTCACTTATTAAACATTTGGCATGTAATTTATTTTCATTATCACTCTCCCCAGCATTTAAACATTCTTCCATAGCTGGCAATACTGTGTTAAACATTTCTTCCTCATTTGAACCAATCTCGGCAATTTCCGGTATCATTAACTTCACTATAAAAGATTTGCGTTCATCATTGCCATTCATTTCATATTGTACATCCACTTGATATATTTCGCTGCAAAAGTTTTCTCCATTTGCCGATGAAAGCTTAAATTCGCAAGCTTTTATATTAAAAGCACTTGTATTGTGATAACCTTGGAGAGCTCTTTTGATAAGGGCTTCGTTGAGTAGAGGAGATAACATAGTTTGCGTCATTGTTAGTTAGTTCATTAAGAGCAGGCGGGGAAGGTAAACAAAATGTTTAAGAACAACAAAAACACTCTTACACAAAGAAATTTACTCGCACAACTTGTTCAAAGCACAGTTAAACGTAAACTAAAGGGAGCTAAAATAATTTATATTCAAAACTAAAGACCGCAAAAAAAGCTTTTACACATTATGAAATTCGAAATTTACACTACACTTAAATAGATAATCATTTTATTATATGATAAGTTTAACATATAGATATTAATTGAGAGTGTTTTCATCATAACAAAATATTTGTGAGTATTATTTTTGTTATTTCAGCATATTTATAAAAATCCCCCAACAACTTAGAAGTACCGCTAATATTACAAATTTCTTGGAGCCTTTTGAAAAAATAGATTTTAAAAAATTACGCAGCAAGTTTAAAAATGTTCTTAATTTTTATATGAAACCTCAGCAGCAAGAGGATTTGAAAATATTTAGCAGTTTAAAGAATTGGTCAAAGCGTCATTGGGAGCATAAGAGACGTTTATTTACAGAACAACAACGTTTGAGCCTTTATCATGCCATGATTAAACATAAAATGTATCCAAATTATTGGAAATTTTCAAAAGCCTATGAGTGTCAAGTATGTCGTATAGAATTTTTTGACTTTATGCAAAATAAATGTGAGAAAAAAGAGATACAAGGTCAAGAATAATAAAATGATTTTTTGAGATTTATTTTTATAAGAGGATATATATAACAATGAAGTTTAATAAAATATGAGTTTAATCTAAATTGGTTTTTAATAAAGAATTTTCAAGACTATTGAATTTCAACACAAGAACAATTAAATGTATTTTATTACTGTGTCTATGTCATGATAATGCAGTTTCAGATACTACAGTGTTTAGAGTTATCCAGTCCAACCATTTTTTTTTTAATTTATTACATATTTTACATTAATTTAAATGACATTACATTTAAATTTAATGTCCGTATCTCTGTAGCATCAATTTGCAAGTTTGTAAACAAAAATAAATTGTATTGTTTACATTAAGCAAATTTTAAAGAACACTTTTGATAAGATCCACTTTTAATATAGCAGATAATAAAGTTATTTAAATTATTTTATAATACGGAAAGTATGTATATAATGTAAACACTATTGTCAATTTAAATTTACAACAAATTTATTTCATCAAAATATTTTAAACTATATGCCAAAGTATCTTTCACACGTGGATTATCATACATTAGAATACGAATTTCATTCATTTTTTCTGGTTGAGTAAATGTATTGTTATCAAATCCTTGAGACTTACATCTTTCTAAGGCAAACATTGGAAATTCACATAAAGCTATATAAAAACCAATAAACTCGCAACGTTTAATCTCCACAAGAACATCTTCTTTCGAAGGAATCTCTAGCTGAGGATAATTTTCTTTTTTCAAAGTCGCGGTCAAAGCCTCATAATAGCATTCTATTAGTTGTAAACGTTTTTCACTTAAAACTTTCAATTCCAGACTAGAGTTTAAAAACCAATTTATATCAACACCACAACTGCCCCAAAAACAATTCTGAAAGTCGATCTTAAAAGAAAGCCAATGTTTACATTTTTATAATCAAATATGAACACAACTACTTACAAATAATACATCTGTTGGTCTTCCTTTATCTTCGGAATATTTGTAAAGAAAATTATTAACCCACAGATCACCATGATTAATAACATTAAATATGGAATTTTTAGAATTTACTACCTCGTAAGCCAATCCATTATATTTAGGTATAACAGAACGAAGTTTTTGGGATAAATTTTCATAAGTAGGCCAATTTTTAATCATATCAGAAACATATTCAAAACCACCATAAGTAATAACTTGAGACACTTCATCACAGGCACCTTTTTCAAAACCCGAATTTAAAAGAGATTGTACTATATCGGGAAACTTAAAATAAGAAGTGAAATATAGTCACTATTTACAGTGTTTAAAAATAAAATAAACTCACTTTCTTGGCATATATCATAGAAGCGGCATGAAATTTTGCTATTTTTTTCATTACGATTTCAGCATGTTCATAATCTAGACCCTTACAACGATCAGCACAATAATAACCCAAACTATTTAAATTTTCCAATATATAAAATTCTGCCTTATCACTTTCACTTAGCAAACATTTGGCATGTAATTTGTTATCATTTTCAGCTCCAGTCAAACATTGTTCCATACCTGGCAGTATGGTGTTAAGCATTAGGAATTCATTTGAACCCAAGTCCGCTATTTCCGGTATTAAAATCTTTGCAATCAAAGATTTTTGCTCAACATTGACATTTATTTCATATTTTACCTTTACTAGATAAATTTCGCTGCAAAAGTTTTCTCCATTGGCGGGTGAAAGCTTAAATTCACAAGCTTTTATTTTAAAAGCACTCGAATTATTTGAATTGTGATAATTTAGGAGAGCACGTTTAATAAGTTCTTCGTTAAGTAGATGAGAAAGCTCAAATTTTGTCATTTTGGAAACGAGAGGAGAGGGGTGGAGAAATTTTATTAAATTTACAACAACTAAACACACTCTTTTAAAATAGAACTTGTCAGAAGCAAAGCTAACACTAAACTGAATGAAAGAAAGAACAAATATGCCACAAATTGGAGCGAAGGTAAAAAACTACACAACATTATGAAATTCTAAATAATACTCTAGATATGTACGCATGTTAATAATCATCTATTTTGTTGGTATATTTAACTTATCGTTATACATATAATACGAATATGACACGTTTTTAAATAAATGTAAATATACCCTAGATAGATACCAATGAAATGTATTAAATTTTGTAAAAATATTGTTTCAAAATTATTAAAATTTGATTTAAAACGATAAAAAATATGCAATCTTAAAAATGATTATGAACTATAAAAAATCTAAACAAAACAATTTACAACACTACTATGTTTGCACTTACCAACACAGGTTTAAGATGAAGCTCATGCAGTGTTTGATTGTTGTCTCTGCTAGTTTTAGGTGATGGCCGATAATACTGCGTTTATAATTTATGATACAACACTTGACAAGATATACCATCTCTATTTAAATATCGATACACGATTTCACTTTATTTCATTTTATTTTTTAAACCACTCGGAATAATAACTTTTTTTTATTAAAACGAACGATATGAACTAAGATTTTTTACCGACGCGTACCGTTAAAATAACTTTTTTTAATAACCGACACGAAACGAGAAAACAAATTGCTTTTTAAGGAAAACATATTTCTACTTACAACAATTATCGACGCGAATCGCCAAACATTTTACTATTTCTTTTTTATTTTACAACTCACACACGATTTTTTTTTTCGTAAATTTTCTCAACTATTAAATAAACCGAACTGCGCGCGTTTGAACTTCAATTTAAAACTGAAAAAAAAAGAAATTTAATAAAATTATTAATTTTCAATAAGAAAAGTTTAAAATATATACAAAATTTTAAACGTTTATGTATATGAGATTCGGCCCAGCTGAATGTAGCACTCTTACTTGTCTATTAAAAAACTTTATAAAGTTTAAAAATTCTTATTACAAATTTAAAAATCAACTTTAGATTAGCAGTAGATTAACCTGAGTTTTTAATGACAGTGTTACCTATACTTGGAGTTATTATTACTACAATTTAACAACTGGCAACGTTTGAGTTTAAGCATATTTGCTTTTTTCTACTGCAACGTCATTTTTAAAATTTTTAATTGTTTAATGGCAAACAAATTATAAATTTTTATATTATTTCGTTTTTTACTGAGAGCAGTAATAAAACCTAACTTAACCACAAAAGCTCCGTTTATAAAGTGGAAAGCTTAGAAAAAAAATACAAAGAAGATGTAAAAAGAAAGATAACATTTGCTAGTAAATGAAATAATTGAATTTATTCATAAAATAGTTTTAAAATTCCATTTCGTATTGATTTTAGTTATTCAAAAACTTATGCTGGTGGATTACCAACTGCTTTTCTATTTTTCTTAACGGTTTCCTTTAGCTCATTCAAATCCTCCACAGCTAACACACCGTTAGCACTTTCATTACCACCCATGCCATAACCAGTACTATAAACCGATACTGCTCCGACATAGGACTCCAGTTCTATATCTATTACTTTTTCCTTTGTCATTTCAATTTTATCTCCAGCTCCTAATGTCGTAATTTTATCTTCATTAAAACAGGTAAAACTTTGATAAAATACTTTTCTATCCTTCTCGTCACTACGTAGTCTTATTTTACAGCCGAAAGTCTTCTCTGGACACTTGATATCACCACAAATCCATTGATCTATAGAATATGCATTCGAATTATTTATTTACTTTGCAAAATTTTTTTATTATATATTTCTTACCATTTTCATATTGAAAATTAATTGTTTTTTCTAAATAAGAAATTTCTTCAGCTGGTTTTGCTGTGACTTTTTGTAATATCAAATAAATTATTAACAAAGAAAAACAAATTTTAATATTAAACATGGTCGCAACTAATTTGGTTATTAACTGCTAAAAACTTTATTCAATTGTTTTTATTACACATTTATTATACTTTAAATGTATAAAATCTAATTCTGCTCAATTAGGAGAGTAATTTATATTTATATTGTACTTTCACAAAGGTAAGTTAAACTTTTTCTATTGTTTGTTGAATTTACTAAAAAAAACTGTCGAAATTAGAATATAGGTAAGTTAAACTTTTTCTATTGTTTGTTGAATTTACTAAAAAAAAACTGTCGAAATTAGAATATATTTAATAAACAAATCATTGGAAATGAATAAATTATTCGTTTTAAATCGGTTTTTTATAAACTGATTAATTTATTTTAGTTCAAAAGTTTATCATGATCCCAAGAGGGCTCTCTGTTATAAATACTCTTAAATTATTGCATTTCTAATTTGCTATGATTAATTACCGGTGTTTTTTATAATAAAAATAACAAAAAAAATATTTAAATAGTTTTGTTAAACAATTCATAGTGAGCTTCAATAGAGAGCTACAAAGATAACGATCAAAACTCATCTCATTTATGAGTGACGTTCAATTCAATTTGCATCTTATTTACCTACTAAATATAATTATATTAGGTTACTTAGGTTCATTTTTCTAAAGTCGATTAATTTAAAGATTCAGCGAGATTCATAAAAACATTTTTTCTCTTAAAAAGAGCTGATCGTATAACAAATAAGAGCATTATATTCGGTTGTGCCGAATCTTATATACCACCATTATAAAATGTGTATTTATGTGATAGTTTTACGAGTTTTTGCTGGAGAAGTAATTAAATCTAAACAAAACATTTTATAACACTTTTTGTACTTACCAGCACAGGTTTATGTGCAAGAGTAGCTGGTAGATAATGCAGTAGTTGATTGATGTCTCTGCTAGCGCAACTGCTGTCCAATAATGTGGTATTGATAATTTACGATTCAACAGTTAACAAAAGATATCATCTCCATTAAAATATCGATTAAACGATGTACACGATTTCACTTCATGCATTATTTTTTAAACAACTCGAAAAACTAATAACATTTTGTTAAAACGGACGATATAAACGATTATTTTTTATAAAAATTACCGACACGAACCGCCGAAGTAATTAGCAAAATTTTATTATTTTTAAAAATTTAAATTAAAATAAATGATACGAACCACCAAAACAATTTTTTTTGTAAACACTTTTTTCTATTATTATTTTACTCAGCGCGATTTGCCAGTTAGTACTGAAAAAAAAAAGAAATTAAACAAAATTATAAACTTTTATAAGAAACGTATTAAATTTATTTAAAAATTAAATTTTTTATTAAAACACATTGGAAAATTTATAAATTTTAACAAAAGTGTTGTTTTTTGACTTTAAACTTCACAGTAGATTAAACAGGTAAGACTGTTTAAGACAGTGTTACCGATATACTTACTTATTATTACTACAATTACACATCTGGCAACGTTTAAGTTTACGACTTTTTTGCCTTTTACTATTTGATTCATCATTTTTTTTGAACTTAATTTTTTTGGAACTTAAATAAAACATAATTGAATATAGTTAACATAATTTATTTTAATGAAATATACAACTTGTATTATCTATTAACACTTTAACTTTAATTTTTAACAAAAATTATACTTTTTTATATTAAACACTATTATAGACAATGTGACCCGCAATAACTGCGTTTACAAACTGACAAAGCAAACAAAAAAAAAACATAAAAGAAGGAAGAGAGAATTTGCAAATTTTACAAACTGAGAAAACACAAAAACAACATAAATGTAAAAAGAGATATTTTGTTATTGTAAGTGAGTTTATTAAAAATTTAAGTAAAATATAGGATTTAAAATATTTGGCCAAAAATAACTTTATACAAAAAACTATAAATATGATTAATATTTCTGTTAATTGTAACTAATTTCAAATAGAAGGACCCGTATAATTGAAATTCTCATTGAATGTGTTAGCATCGAAATTTTCAATATTAGTTTCTTCAACGTAACCTTCCCTAGTGGCACTAATTTGTTGCACAATTTTCGTATTGGGATCAGATGGTATTATAAAAATAGTTTGATCTAATATTTTATTATCCTTAGAAAAACACATATTTGCACGTTCTACAAATGAGGGATGTCCTTCATTTGATTTTGAAATAAAGCAACGAACACTTTCCAAGGAGCAAAAAGTACTATCACATAGAAATAAATTTAGGAAAAGAAAATGATGTTAAATGAGTAAAAATAATATTCCAAATTATATATTTACCATTCGATTTTTCTATTCGTACATCTCCTATTTTGGCTATGTATGATGCTTGTGCATACATATTAAGGCAGAGTATACAGAAAGTAAATATTTGAAAAGATCTCATTTTTAATGCGTATAGCGTTAAATTGCAACTGTTATGCTGTGACCTATAGACTCTACTGACTTAGTAAATTTTTCAAAACAAAAATATTATTCTGTTTAATTTGAACCGTAAAATCCATTTTTTAAAATTCACTTTAAAACGTAGTAATGAGAGTTATTTCAGTTGAAATTTGAAAACTTGTTTTTCGATATTACTAAAGAAGGTGTAATAATTCGTATTAATTTAAGTACTTGTGTAATTACTTTTTAAATAGAAATTAGAATTTATATACATATGTGTGTTTCATACAAGATAATGTATTAGCGACTTCATATATATCATTCAAATCATCTAAAACTACAACACCTTTGACACCTGCAATAACTTTCATGCTATAACTAATCATAAAAACCCATAATTCTTCCTTATAGGTCTCCAGTTTTACATCAAAGACTTTTTTACGTACCTCCTAGGAGTTGGAGGTCGTATCCTCATGAAGGCAGGTATAACAAATAATTTAGTTTATATTTAGTTCATAAGTTTATCATGATCAGAAAATTACTCTTTTTTATTTTTACTCTTAAGCAATTGTATTTATAAATTATATTTTGATTAATTACCGGTGTTTTTTGCCACAGAAATGAATATATTAAATAAATACTGAGTATAAACGTTAAACAAATGTAGTTTAGGTAAACAATTCATGAATAATCGTGAGCTACAAAGATCAATATCAAAACATCTCTCTTTAGAACTTAATTTCGCTCTAATTTATAATATAACTGATTCGTCAGTTTATAAATACAAATGTCGCTCATTTACTACAAGATTGGTATAACTCAAAGTAGGGGATTTTTTTAACTGTGTACTAAAATTGTTTTTGTATTGAACAAAGCGATTTATTGTTGTAAAGGTAAAAACTAAAATTCATGTTTTCACGAATATGTGATAAGCAGTAATTTATTTTAAAATTTTATTTTATTTTTAAATCTGGTTAAAATTTTAAAATTCAATTCTCATAAAACATTTAAAGTCGTTTTTTTAATTATGTTTGTTTTATAGTAAATGAATGATTTTTGTAGACTTAATGTCTATGAATGTGAGAGAAAAGTCAAGTTCATCTATTAAGTTAAATATATAGCGAGATTTAAAAATGATTTATTACTAAAGCAAAAATACCAAGTACAACAACTACAAAGGACACAGATAGGAAAAAAAATATACACGCCTGGTACCAAATTGACACCAAAGTGTTTATAATTTTTCAATAACATCCGTTGTCTAAACGGTTACGTGGTAAGCTCATGGATTGTTGTCAATAATGTTAACATTTAGAGAACGGATGTGTATAAACTTTAATTGTTAACCTTATATAAGGTTTCGTACGTATGTATATACTTCGACAACGGATGTTATTGAAAAATTATTAAAACTTTGGTGTAAATTTTTAAAACCTCTGTGTAGCGATATTTATAAGAGATTAACAAGAGTTGTAGTCTTTTTCCAGGAGTACACCAACAGTTGGTTATTTAATTTGCAGATTTTTGAATCTTGATAGAAATTGTAATTCAATATTGATGGAAAAGATCTTTGTGTTTAAAAGTAAAACTTAAAGTTTTTTATTTGACTACAAGAAAAATGTTCTTTGTATGCAAATGTAGGTAAATCACTCACACAAATTGTAATGCTTTAAACAATATCTTTTATTTTTGTTGGATTATAAAATATTAATATAAACAACATAGATAACATATAAAAATAACCAAAAATACAAAACAAATGTGCAACACATTTTTCATAACTTTGTCATATTATTAATAAGAAAATAATGAAATTTGATTATTGAAACATGTGAGCCAAATTATATTGCATTTCATTTAGATTATGTTGCAAATCTCGCATTTGATTTTGAATATTTGAATGAATGTCTTCATTCATTTTTTGTAAATTTACATGCAAATCATTCATTTGGGCCTTTATGTTGGCTTGAATCTTATTCATTTCTTCTTGAAATTTTTTCTCATCGAAATTTTCTAAACCACTAGAAGCGGTTATCATATTGCCATTACGTGTAGAAGTCATCTGTACTCGAATATGGGAACTAGGATCAATGGGTGATTCAAATTCTTTATGAGTCAGCGCCTGATTGTCTTTGGTATAGCAAGTGTTGACACGTTTTAAAACAGAGGGATTCTCTTCATTTGATTTCGAAACAAAACATCGAAAAGCATCCAAGGGACATTCGATTTTATCACATATCCATTTGTCTATATAATTAAAAAATATAGGAACTGGTTAAAAAAGATAATTGATAATTATTACTTACCCTCCGATATGGATATATAAACATCCCCCATTTGAGAGACAGAACGTGCTTGCGTATATATATTAAGACATAGTACACAAGTGGCAAAAAGTTTAAAATTTTTGATAAACATATTTTTTTTTTATTTAAAAAACACTACAATTGTTAACACTCGATCTATTGCGACTTGCTCTACAGCGAGTTCTAGACCACACTAATCAGAAATAACTGTCAAGTATAGACTTCTCGACTCATTGCAAATACAACAAACAAAACAAAAAATGCAATGAAAAAAAAAAAAAATAAATAAAAACCAATTTTAAAAATAACAACAAATAGTATTGTTTATACATTTAAAGCGTATTTTATTTCATTAAAAAAAAACACCTAAAAATAAACACTATCTTTATATATTTCTAAAAATTTTGTTTCTTTTGAGAGATAGTAGGTGGAATCAAGTGAATTTCTGCTAACTGAACTGTTAAATCATTAATATCTAACTACTTTATATTTTTTCGAGAACCATACTACTATTGTATTTGGATGACTAAAGAGATTTTTGAGATATACTGAATAAATTTTAAGCTTTGAGAGAGAAACAGTTTTGATCATGATTAATTCTATTAATTAAGATTTATGTATTTATGAAGTAGCAGATGGGAAGAAATATTTTCTTTCTTAGTATTGGGAATTTACCTTTTATTATATAAATATTTGTTTTTAAATTAATTTTAAGAAAATTTTGTATTTAGTAATTTGTACTTACCTATACAAGTTAATGGTGAAGCTAATACCAATTGGATTGCTAAGTTCATGGGGCAATGGTGTAATTGACTGTTGTCTCTGCTAATTCTATAGCATAGGTAGTGCAGTGTTCTAAATTTAAGATACTGCAGATTAAATGAAATGTCAAGCTAGTTTTTCACGCGACGAACTCGAAAAACTATCAGTCAAATATGTAACAAACACTAACGAATCGACACGAATTTTTGCTATATATTTTTTGATTTGCAAATTGATTAAAACCGATTGAAAACACGCACGTTAGAACTTACGTATTTAAAATACCGACCGATTAATATGAATTTAAAATACCGACCGATTTGCACCTTTATAACTCCGATTTATACTGAAAAAAGAAAGAAATATATATAAAAAGAATGATAACATTATTGAAAAAATATATTAAATTTAAACATTTTAAAACTAACTCTGTAGATACAACAGATTTTGGTAAATCAGTTAATTATAAGCTTTCCTAAATTAAAACATGTGTGTACTTAAAAGAAGGAAGAAGGATCAAATAATTATCTGTGAGAGTGAGGGTTTCCAGATGTGTCGGTTTCTTTTTAAATGAAGATTTTTCTATTAACTTTTGTACATGGTAATATTACGATTTTATTATATAATTAAAAAATGTTATAAAATAAAATGTTGATTTGTATATTGAAAAATTTATTTACTTTATTAATTATAATAAATCACAAATCATATATGCTAACTGATTCTCTATTGCTCTTAGCGGATTCCTTTAGGTCATTCAAATTCTCTACAGCTACCACACCTTTAGCACTTTCATGACCTCCCATACCATAACCAGTCATATAAATCGATAATGCACCTACATAGGATTCGAGTTCGACATCGATTTCTCTTTCATTTGGCATTTCAATTCTAGATTCAGAAATGAATATAGCACTTTTACTTTCATCGATACAGGAAAAAGTTTGATGAAAACTTTTTTTATCCTCCTTATCACTAAGTAGACTTATTTTACAGCCGAATGTGTTCACAGGACAGATAATATCGCCACAAATCCATTGATCTGTATAATTTTAAATAGATACGCACACATAAGAATTATTTATTATTCTCTTTAACAAATTATGCAGTATTTCTTACCATTTTCATATTGAAAATTAATAATTTTTTCTATATAGGAAATTTCTTCAACAGGTTTCGCTGCAACAATTTCTATTGCTAAATAAATTATTAACAGAGTAAGGCAATTATTTATATTTAACATTGTAACAATGTGTTTTCCCCACTAACTATGAAAAACTGTAATCTAATGATAATTGTTGAATGTTTTAAATACATTTGAAATCCTCTACTGCCAAATCAATGGTATGATCTACATTTCATGTTTTTAAAACTACATTTCTATAAAATGTCGTTTTCTAAAAAAACGTATATTAAACTTTTCCTTATATTTGTGGCTATTTGAAAACTATAATCGATTTAATAAACAAATTATTAAAAATGCATAAACTATTCGTTTTTAATCTGTAGCAATAAAGTGATTAATTTATAATTAGTTCAGAAGTTTGTCATGATCAAAAGTGCTCTTTGTTATTTTACTCATTATATACAATGCAATGATTAATTAAAGGTGTTTTTATTAAAATTTTAACAATAAATAAACAAATATTTTATAAACAAGAGCTAAATATTATATTTGAACAAATGGAGTTTTGTTTAGCAATGCATAACTACAAATATCAGTTTTTCTTTTAGAATTTAATGTAGTTTTGTATACAAATATAAATCAATTTATTAAAAATATAAGCAAAAATGTTTGTTAAAGTTTATGAGAATATATTTTAAAATTTGACGAAATTCTTAACAATTATAATGTGTAGTTGAAACAGTTTCAGGTAAAGCAGTACTTATTAAATATGGAATTATACTATGGCAACGTCCGAGTATTCTCTATTCTGATCTGCTCTATTTCTATACAACGAAATACTAAAAAATAAGACTACAAATATACTGGACTATAGAGCAGCCTATAGGCTAGATTATAGACTAGACAACAGACTACACGATTCACTAGATTATAGACCAGACTATAGACTTGAATATAGACTAGACTATAGACTAAACTATAGACTAGACTATAGACTAGACTCTACACTAGACTATAGACTAGACTATAGACTAGACTATAGACTAGACTAGACTCTAGACTAGACTATAGACTAGACTCTAAACTAGACTATTAACTAGACTATAGACTAGACTATAGGCTAGACTATAGACTAGACTATAGACTAGACTATAGACTAGACTATAGACTAGACTATAGACTAGACTGTAGACTAGACTATAGACTAGACTATAGACTAGACTATAGACTAAACTATAGACTAGACTATAGACTAAACTATAGACTAGACTACTGACTAGAATATAGACTACTCTATAGAATACACTATATACTACACTGTAGACTAGACTATAGATTAGGCTATAGACTAGACTTACTATATACGAGACTATAAACATATAGCCAAGACAATTGATTAGACTATAGTCTACTATATAGTTGACTAGACTATAGTCTAGTCTATAATATTTAATCTAGTCTTTTGAAATAGGGTCTTATATGAAAGAAAATGGCAATTATGAACTGATTATTTGAGAAATCTATAATATAAAACTAATAAAAAACTTTTTTTTAACAAAGTTTTCAATAAATGACTTTTATAACTAAAGAAACGGGAAACTAAGCAATTATCACTATAAGATCAATAAACAAATTATAATGGTTTAAACAATAAATTTTATTTGTGTACAATTGTGAAATAATTTTTAATATAAATTTTGAACTAAAAACGCACAAAGCATTCGGTTTTTAGTAATGAATTTGCATCATTTTGCTAAATAATCAATCTGAAAATAATGACATTTTATTAACTGAACAAGTTAGACAAATTAAATTACATTTTACCTATATAATGTTGGAAATCTTGCATTTGATTTAGAATATTCGAATTAATTTTTTCATTCATACTATGTAGATTATCATGTAAATGTTCCATTTGGGCATTTACTTTAGCCTGCATTTTATTCATTTCACTTTGAATATGAGCATTCACTTTTTCTTCATTGAAATTTTCCAAGCCATTGGAATGTGATATTATATTGCCATTACGTGTGGAAGTAACTTGAACTCGAATACGGGATCTAGGATCAGCGTGAGAGTAAAATTCTTCGTGAGCAACTAAACGATTGTCCTTGGTAAAGCAAGCATTGACACGTGTTAAAACAGAGGGATTCCCTTCATTTGATTTCGAAACGAAGCAACGAAAAGCACTCATGGGACATTCGATTCTATCGCATATCCAGTTGTCTATGTAATTAAATAGATGGCGAATCGATTAATAAATATTTCCTAATAATAACTTACCCCCCGATCGAGCAATATTAACATCCCCTATCTGAGAGACATTTAAGGTACGTGCTTGGGCATAAATATTCAAGCACAATACATAAAGTGCAAATAGTTTAAAGTTTTTGATAAACATATCTTTTTCTTTAAATTAATTATACTTGTACACTACTATTATTTAGACACGATCAATTATGACTTGCTCTATAGCGAGTTCTAGACCATACTAACCATGAAAAAGCTATTAAGACTTCTCGACTCAATACAAATAAATAATGAAACGAAAATAATATGCAAATAAAAAATCAATGTTAAAAATAATAATTAATATTATTTATAAATTTTGCAGCGTATTTCATTTGATTTCAAAATGTCTAAAAAGAAAAACTTAAAATGTAACGTTCAACAGGTGGGAGGTGAACATGGTGAGTTTCTGTTAATTGAACTCTTAAATCGTTGAGATCAAATAACTATATAATTTTTTAGAACCTACCTACTATTTGGGTGATTTAAAACAAGACTCTAGAGTATGTGTAAATAGCGTAGTAAATTTGTTTTTATTTTTAAAAGAACAGCAGTTTAAAATAATTTAATGAATAATGAAATAAAAAACATGTATATAATGTAACTATAGGAGTTTATAATAATACTGCATGGCATGACAATAGCCCCAAGACGAATTGTTCATAAAAATTTTAAGATTCTCGAGTGAGTAAATTTCATTTATACTTTTCGCTAGACATTTTTTTGCATACAAAATTGTATTTTAAATTTAGTTAAAGAATTAATTCTTTATTGTCTCTGGCCGTGAGTAATTGTTTTTAAACAATGTTTTACATTTTGTTTTTCAAAACAAATCGACAATTTAACACGTATTTCCCATGCCAAATGTTTTGTATTTATCAAAGATTTATCAAACAACATGTCTGAGGTGTTTTAGCAACAATTGCGAGCAGAGACTTTAGAGTAGTGCTTAACAAATGAAATCCTACAGAGAGCGTTTTTTCAAAAACTTTGGATTAAAAGAATGTTTGGGTTTTAATCAGATCTCAGAAATTTTTATCTCAGCAGTAGTGAATGTTATGAAAAGTGTCTACCAAAAGTTATATATTTTAATTTTTTTACAAAAAATATTTTAAAGAATTTTATCGTTTTAAAAACAGACAAAATTAACATTCATTTAAATGTCTGTCAATAAATTAATTCACCAGAAATAAATAAAATACCGCAAAAAATTTCAAATATATAAATGTATGTACAATACATTTATATTAATGAATGTAAGTACATAAATACATTAGGGTGGTCCGTTTTTTTGGCGAATTCATGTGTGGATGTACCCTCTCTTAGTTTGAAAGATTATATATAACATAGGAAAATCATATTTTCTGGTGGGAATCCAACTAACCGAAAGCACCCACTATTGTAGTCCTATAGTTGCAACAAAGTCAATTTTTCAGACTTTTTCCAACGTTTCGACTTTTTGACCTTTTTGACTTTATGACTTATTTCTCAACTTTTTAAATTTTTATTTGCAAAATCGATTCTTCGATCTTTTTCTTACAAGATAATCGACTTTTCGACATTGTTAGAACAAAGTAGACTTTTTCCGAAAAAAAATTTTTCTTTTATTATTTTAGAGTCGATTTTTTTTCTATTCCTTTTTATTGACTATTGGTGAAAAGATTAAATTGTTCAGGAGATATGACCTTATTAATGACAATTGTAAAAGTAATTTATACAAAAAAGTACCAATGTCGCATTTAACTAATGTAGCAGCAATTCTGTACATTTTCTAAAATTTTAGTTATTAGTACAAACATTTTTATTTAAATTTAATAATGTAATCCCAAAATGAATAACACTTTCGTTTTAATGTGGAACACCCTAATATACATATATTTCACACATACTTCTTATAGATCCTTATCAATTTTTGTGTTGTGTCAAAATTTTAGATGACAACATATTTCTTTTTAATTTGTTGCAAAAATCAGATAAGGTAAATTTAAGAAAATATTTAAATTGAAGAGAAAAATACTTTTATAGAAAAATTGACATTTATTTGCAATATTTTAGGCTTAGAAAGCAGAAGTACTAAGTCTAAATTTTAAACAAGTTAATACAATACAATTTTTTTAAATCTACTAGGTTTTATTTTGTTTATTTAAGAAAGTAAAGATGACGAAATATTAATTGAAAAACTGATACATTTTAGAAATGTAATTTTTTTTGGACTTAACACATTTGGCATTATTTATTTTTATTATTATATTTTTTTGTTAAAAGTAAATAAACCAGCTAATGTTTAATACAATTTTGCCATAATTTTGTTTGATAAGGCAGTTATACTTAAATGATTTTACTGAGATGCCAAACTGGCTAACTTCCAACAACGTATTAAAATGATTAGTAAAACAACAAAAGTAACTAAATAAATATACAATTTTTTCATTCTATTGTAACATTTGTCTATTCTATTGTAACATTTTGACTCCAAAAAAGTAGACTTAGCTGCTTTGGGAACTCTAAACAAGTAATGTTTAAAAAAAACTACTTATATTATTTAAAATGTTGAATAATTACAAGAACTAAGGTAACTTATTACGTCAACATAATTTTTTTTCAAATTATGTGACTTAAAATGCATGTTTTTCTTTTAACTTTTACGTGTAAATATTTAAAATTCGAAAAAGAAAAGAAACCAAAAGGAAAGCAGTTATTCTGTGTAAAAAATTCTAAGAATATTTTTTATTTTAAATAGCTTATTAATAATGCAAATAATAATTAGTATTGGAAATATTATTGACATTACCACAATGTTTCTTAAAATAAATAATATTAACTTCTTTGTTATTGTTTTCTTGAGTCATACTTTAATGGTGGAATTACGAATTTTACCCATTTACAATAATAGAGGTAAAAAGAAAATATATTATTTATTAAAAAAATAAATATTAAAAAGTAAAACTTTTTCAGCTTTTAACCAGTGCGAAAATAAAAACGCTGCTAAAACCCACATTGGCTGTTATTTAGATGAAAATACATTTAACAATTCCACCTTAGATTTGTTACTTAATTATTTTTATAGCTCAAAATTTAATCAAGTTTTAAGTAAATATTTATATTATCATGAAAATGATTTTCAATCTGAGAACACATTAAACAAGTTACCACGTTCGGTGAATAATAAGGATTTTGTCAACAATATGTCCAGTATGTTTAGTGGAGAATTTTCTCAAGATTTTAAAGAAATGTCAAAAAATCTTTTAGATATGAATAAAGAATTAGCTATGATGACTAGAAATTTAACTATAATGAGTGAGGATTTAGCGACAATACATGTTAATTAAATTAATTTTAAATAAATATTAATTTATTTTTTAAGAAAATTTATTTATTTATTTATTAATTATATATATGAGAAATGTTTTATAAAAAACATTTTCAAAAATTGTTAATAAAAAGAAAATTTTTGGAAAACTATTTATTAAATATTTTTTAAAAAACTTATTTTTAAGGAGAACAATTTTGGAAAATTTTTGATAAAGATAAAATTTGTCCAAAATTTTGTAAAACTAAATTGATTTTCTATAAAAGAAAATTGATTTACATTTTTTTGTAAAATTTTTGATAAGCGTAAATTAATGAAAAACTTTCTATTAAGAAAATTTATGTAAAATTTTCTATTAACAAGAATTTACGTTAAATTTTCTATAAAATACATTTTTATAGAAAATATAGACAAAATTTTCTTTAGGTAAAACATTCTATAAAAGAGAATTAATGTCAACTTTTCAAAGAAAATACATTAAAAATGTTTTATAAAAAAGTTAATTTTTATACCATTTTCTATGAAAGAAAATGTATGTAAAATTTATATTAAAAATTGTGTAAAACGAAATTTATATTAAATTTTCTATAGAAATTTTCTGAAAAATTATGAGAACATTTTTTTAATTTTCAATAAAATAAAATTTATGTAAAATTTTCTATAAAAGAAAATTTATGTAAAATTTTCTATAAAAGAAAATTTATGTAAAATTTTCTATAAAAGAAAATTTATGTAAAATTTTCTATAAAAAAATTTATATTTAATTTTCTATAAAAGAAAATTTGTATTTGATTTTTCATACAAAAATTGTTAGAATATTTATCAGAAAAATCTATAAACAGAAAGTTAATAAAAAAAAATATTTTACTTATCAAAAATATTAATAGAAGTTTAAAAAATTCCCCGGGAACTTTGCCCTCATATTTTTGGAAAAGAACCCTAGTGTGATTCCCTTTAAAGTCAATTTCTTATCTCTAATAAGTGACATTGTGTTCTTAAGCAATTCATTTCCCCTCCCTAAATTGAGTTTTGCCTCAAAGTCTAGCAAATATCTAAGTAAGTACGTATGAAGGTCATAAAAATTACTACAAAAATATGTAATTACACTTTAAGTGGCAACACTGTGACTGTGACTGTGACGATATGCCTGACTTTTTGTCAGAGTATTTTTTTTTTCTAGAGAGACATATACCACGTAACTAACAATTTACTTAATGCGATGAACGTGAGTTTTAATAAAAAAAACTTTGGCACTAAGGTTAAAGCGATACAGTTTTTGTTCTATGATGGTTGATGGTCTTCATCAAAAAGTTGATGAAAAGTTTGAAGGCGGCAAAGGTGGCAGAAATGACGTTGGCAGAGACGGCGGCAATAATACTTGATGTCCTGCTCCATCTAGACACCATGGCGAATTCATAATTTTTATTATAAAGTTCTAAAGGAACACAACACAAAAAACAGAACCTAGAATGAATGTATAACAAAAGAATAAAAGTTTAAAGTTGATATTGTGCTATTGCTATTAATGATGGTTGGTTTGTATTGCTGTTGTTGCTGCAGCAAGTGATGACGTTGCTGTTGTACGATATGATGTTGAAGTTGACGATATAAAGATGAAGGCGTTGCACTAATGAAGCCATAAAATATACTATATAGTTCTTTTCATACATACTATATCAAATTAAATAAAGCCTTTGGTAAATACGAAAATAAATATCTTTGAAGAGGAAGAAACAAAAATCAAACACAGACAACACCCACATTAACACTTTAATATTTAGAGAAAAAAATTATAAAAGTATAGCTTTAAAGCTAGAAGACGAAAATGCTTATGATTTGATGAAAGCTTCATTGATTTTTTGTTGGCTTATGCAACATACAAGTTGCAAGTATAATTTTTACAATGAAATAATGTTAGTGTTAATGTTATGGGTTTTTCTTAAAGAGAATTTCATTATTTTGATACGATTTATATTCGGTTTTTGTTTCGTTTCTTTTATATAATAGCTTTGGTTCTACGTTTGTATGCTTTATGACTTTAATAACTTTTTAACAAGGTGTGAATATCTTTAAACTTCAATCTTTATGCTTAAAACCATAAAATCATCTATAGCTCATACTAAATCAGTCTAACGCAGCATGTTCCTCTGACTGGGTTCTTCTTCCTCTAGCTGAGTGGCATAACAGCCTCAGAATTTTAATAGCAAACAACAACCACCATTCAGTTGGTCAGTTTATTTTCTTTACAATGTTGAGGTTACTGGTGCTGTTGCTTACATTGAAAATTCTTTAGTGGCTGTTTTGCAGTTTGTTGCCACAATAAACGAACAATGCTTTACGCATCTTATGGTTGCATAAATATTCATCCCATTCGCTTGAATAACAAAAAAACTATAAAAACTATCGTAGAAATTGTTACATTGTTCTTCTATTGCTTTATTGCTCTTGTGCTGTTGTTTGCTGGTGGGACTCAATGTTGTAAAGCACGCATTTGTGTTGCACTTTTTTTTGCTCGTTTTTGTTGCAGCAAATTAAGGCGGCTTGTTAGTTAAACCTGGATTTATGTTTAAACGCAAATTTACTGCGACACAAAATTGTCTCTTGTAAAAATGTTGTAAAAAATGGAAATTTTATGTGCTGTGTCTTAGTGGCTTTTTAAATTTTAACTATTTCGTTGATTTTAAGTTTAAAACATGTTTTAATTTTAAATTAGTATGTAGTGTTTTTATAAGCCTACATAAATCCTTAATGAATGTTAATACAAAAAGCTTGGTTCTAGAGTTAAAGGAGAAGTATTTTGTTGGTATTGCGCATGTGCCACTGGCACTTAATTAAGTTTGATATAAATTGAAAAATTTCTCAATCATCTTTAGAGTTATTTTTCCATTGGGACAAATTTAGTTTTAAATTATCTTTTTTAATTATTTCTTTATAGAATGAATCATCAAATTTTATTTTTAAATTATGAGCATTAAAATTTTATATGAATTTTATCGTTATAATATCTTACACCTAAAAAAAGCTAAAAATATTAATGAAAATACCAAATTATTGGCAGACTAGCAGGCAATATTAAGAGACAAGCCTCTCTTTTTGTGTAAAATACTATAAATACATATGTCTTGCATTTGTTGCTACTAAACTTCTTTTAATTGAAAAGAAACAAAATTCTTATAGAATGACCAAGGGGACTGACTGGACACAGTAGAAGAAAAAAAAAGATCACCAAAGATCATATCACACCATCAACTATTTACACACATAAAATCAGGCAACAACAAATAAACACATACCACATGACCATTGGAGGTAATAAAATATAATGAATGAAGTCGTAAAATAACACCTTTGTCGTCTTACTTATATATAGATGGAGGACAGACAGATATACATACAACTATTCATACTATGTATTTTAAAGTAGATATAAAATACAAATTGTATTGTACATATTTTGCAAGTATTGGTTTAGTTAAATTGAACTGCAAACAAACGACAAAAAAAACGTCTACATTTTTATGCATAAAATCATGAATTACGATCATTTTTACGATTATTACTATTATCGCTTAAAAAGCGTATAACTAAAATCAAATATGCCACATACAACTTACAATTCAATGTAAATTTTACTTTTAGTCTGTAAGTTTACTTAGTTAATAATGGAAGGTGTAAGGAAAAAGTTTTTTTGATTATAAATTAGTATAGTAGTTTTTTTTTTTTTTGGTACAAGCCAGTCATGGAAACGTCTAAACTTTTAAGGTACACCACAGATAAGACAATATTTTATTCTATAGTCCAGTTTATAGTTAAGTCTTTAGTCCATAGTCTAGTCTAAAGTAAAGTCTTTTAGTACATAGTTCAGTCTAAAGTCTAGTATATAGTACTGTCTAGTATATAGTCTAGTCTATAGTCTAGTCTATAGTCTAGTCTATAGTCTAGTCTATAGTCTAGTCTATAGTCTAGTCTATATTATAGTCTATAGTCTAGTCTATAGTCTAGTCTATAGTCTAGTCTATAGTCTAGTCTATAGTCTAGTCTATAGTCTAGTCTATAGTCTAGTCTATAGTCTAGTCTATAGTCTAGTCTATAGTCTAGTTTATAGTCTAGTTTAGAGTCTAGTCTATAGTCTAGTCTATAGTCTAGTCTATAGCCTAGTCTGTAGTGTAGTATATAGTGTATTCTATAGAGTAGTCTATATTCTAGTCAGTAGTCTAGTCTATAGTTTAGTCTATAGTCTAGTCTATAGTATAGTCTATATTATAGTCTATAGTCTAGTCTATAGTCTAGTCTATAGTCTAGTCAATAGTCTAGTCTATAGTCTAGTCTATAGTCTAGTCTATAGTCTAGTTTATAGTCTAGTTTAGAGTCTAGTCTATAGTCTAGTCTATAGTCTAGTCTAGAGTCTAGTATATAGTCTAGTGTAGAGTCTCGTCCATAGTCTAGTCTATAGTCTAGTCTATAGTCTAGTCTATAGTCTAGTCTATAGTCTAGTCTATAGTCTAGTCTATAGTCTAGTCTATAGTCTAGTCTATAGTCTAGTCTATAGTCTAGTCTATAGTCTAGTCTATAGTCTAGTCTATAGTCTAGTTTATAGTCTAGTATACAGTCTAGACTATAGACTAGACTATAGACTAGACTATATAAAAGTTGTCCATTCCTGGTACAAACTTTTACAAGTATTTGTTAAATATGTTATGTGTAAAACTTTGACAATTCTAAGCGGTTCGTTCACACACTGATTATGGGAAAGGATAAACTTTGGAAATTGTCATATAGTAATTGTTAAGGAAATAATACACATTATAATTTTCTTTTAAAGAGTTTTAAAACATTTATAAATGTAAATATATAAAGTTAAAAAAAAATTATAGTAATAATTTTTTCCTTTTCCATTAAAAAATTCGGAAAATATTTGCCACCTTATTGTTTATGACTATGTGACAATATAATCTATCTATAGTTTGGAGTATTATTTACCTTCCAATTATAAATTTTCTTTACAAAAAAAAGTATTTTTTTTTTATTAAAGTTTAATGTGACGTTGTATAGTTTTTTATCTCCCACGCAAACCGTTTTTTATTACTTTAAATTTTCGTTTATAATCTTATTAGAATGCATGAATGTAGTTGATTAAAAATTGACAATACTGTCATGTCATGACTGCACCAACTATAAAGATGTATGTAGTTGTTTGTGATTGTTGCAAAAAGTTACTTTTAGTAAAGAGTTTCTGTTGCGAAAATTTGTAGAAAAATTTCAAAATAATTGTTTAATTTTTTGGATTTAACTAACTTTTAAATCATTAATTTAAAACATCGACCAAAATAAGATCACCTACTTTAATCGAAATTAAGTTTAAGTTTTTCCCAATATAGATTTTCGTTGTCTGTTTCACTTGCTTCACTTGAAATCAAAATTTTTCATCTTAATCTTTTTCTATACCAAAAACAAATAATTGATCAGGGTTTATAATTGAGGAACTCTAATAAATGACAAAGAAATCATGAATCATCAACTCAAACTGACTTCAAAGTGTCTAAACAAAAAACTTGATGTTTAAACTGAAAAGACAAAAAACTATTCCAAAGATGAGAGATTTTGTGTTCAAAAAATTTTTTTGCAAGAAAAACAATTAAGAGTGATGTATTTGTCTGTGTCAAATATAGATATCGGAACGACGTAATTTTTTATATTTTGAATTAATATATTGTATTTATTTTCTGTCATACTATTAATTCTCTTACACTTTGCCTTTTTTTCAAACAGCGGATAGACGACATTTTGTTTGAAATTTGTTGAGTTATTTAATTGAAAATTTTATTTCACCTGGGCTCGTTATGCCTTCAGCAAATGGAACTGAAATTTTGAAAATTGTTGACAGATATGAATAAAAGGAAGCTTTTACCTCTCTAGGACTTCTCGCTGTCATCACTTAAACAAACAGATGGACGGACAGACAGAAAAATAGAATACTATGATTTAGACTTTAAAAATAATATCCTTCAAGTAAAATTGTTTTAGAAATGTTTCATAACTTTTACTAAGATAACATCGTCAAAAACCAACATTTATATTAATTTCAGCTAATTAATGTTAAATCAAAATATTATCCTCTAAACAAACAAATCTGTTAACAATCTATTAGTTGGCCTTTTGAACTTAAAAAAAAAAACAGTTTATTAAAACTTATTTATAACATTAAAGATAATTGTAAAATTTTTTTTCACTTAAATTATGAGAGGAAACAAAAAACTGAAAGAAAGCAGCTCAACTATAATTCTTAGACTGAAAGTATGACATTTGACCTGTTTTTGTCACTAAACAAATGAAGCCGACAAAAACACAAATATTTTCCATTACCAAACTTCCACTAGTAACTACACAAGGAACTTAAAACACCAACGACTGACTGACTACAGACCAAAAATATAAGAATACAAAAAAACTAAAAGAAATATCCCACAGCGTAGTTATGAAAGGAGCCTAGAATAGTAAAATATACCGGGGAAAAAAGTACAATATAATAAAAAAAGAACATAACACCCGCACATTAAGGCAATTGTTGTTAAAATGTTTTTAAAGAAAATTATTATTTTTTTTTTTCTTAGTAATTTTTCGTCTTTTCTAACATTTATGCAAAATTAATGATAGAGAATCTTTAAGGTAACGATCGGTAGGGGTTAAAGTTTCTTTTATGTTGTAGACTTGTGTACCAAAAAAAATCACATTTAATCACTTTTTTTGTAAAATAGAAAAAAGTTTTAACATCTAAAATTTGACCACAAATTTTCTGTGGATTTTATTTAATTTTTTTTGCTAAGAATTGGGTTATTTTAAAAGTGTGTGGCCGTTAGAATCATGAGAATCAATTTAATAATCGTGTTTTTGTTGATTTTTTTTGTTTGTTTTCTTGATCATTTGTTAAACACCCTCAGGGTATTTTGGGTTTTTGTACTAAATTAAATATTTAATAGAAAAATTATAACACTTTTTGGTTAAAGAATAAATAGTAATTTAAACATTCTTTTTTAATGTGATTTAATCTGGTAAGTTGTTACAAAAAAATAGAGAAAAATATATTTCGCAAATTTATTTGCACCTGCATTTTTATCCTAAAACTTGATTTGTCTATAATAAAATCAAATAAATATTGTATGTTATAAAGAGTTTAATCCTTATGGTATCTTATAAAGACTTTAATTTATTTTAATTATTAAGACCTACTTTTTAATTTAGAATATTGTATATATTCAAACTTACCGATTTTTCGATGATAAACAAAAAAATTATCTGAAATTAAAAAAAAACATTTAAAATAATTAATATTAATAAAAGATTAAATATGTATTAAGAAATTTTATATAATTCCTATAAAACTAGACTAGATTATAGACTAGACTATAAACTAGATTATAGACTGGACTAAAAACTAGACTGCAGACTAGACTATAGACTAGACTATAGACTAGACAATAGACTAGACTATAGACTAGACTATAGACTAGACTATAGACTAGAATATAGACTAGACTATAGACTAGAATATAGACTAGACTATAGACTAGACTATAGACTAGACTATAGACTAGACTATAGACTAGACTATAGACTAGACTATAGACTAGACTATAAACTAGACTATAGACTAGAATAGAAAACAGTTTTTTACAGAAATCTATTTTTGAATAAGTTTTTAAGGAATATGAAAAAAGGTTTATCTTAAAAAAGCTTTTTGAAAAGAATAGTTTTCTAAAAAGGGCTTTTTATAAGATAAAACATTTTTGATAACAAAAAGCTTAGATTTCTAATTTATAAAAGATTTGCTGTAAATTTACAATCAATATTAAAAAACTAATAATACAATATTATTTTATTTATCTCTCTTCAGAACTGTGTTAAAGAAAGTTCGATTAATCGATCATTTTGCTACATAATTTCTTTGACACCAAAATTGTTTAAGTAATTATCTCAAGAAACAGTGAAATTTCACAACCTCTTTAATATTTATATTAGTTAATAGCCCCTAATTGTTTGTTTTTATACGGTTTAAAAAAACGTTTCCCAGTTAAATACTTTCTTTGAAAAAAGTAATTATAGGGCTTTTTTAAATCATAAACAAACTAACCAAAAAAAATAATAATTTCATTTTCTTTCAACAATAACAAAATTACTTTCAAAAAACGGGTTAAAATGCTTGAAGTTAAAATAAGTTACAATGTAAAACCAATATTTTAAACCATATTGACTGACTAATTATTAAATTTACAACAAAATTAAACAATTTTCTGGCTGATTTTAAACATTTTTAAAAATGAAAGTTAATTGTAAAAATATAATGGTTTAAATGTTTTAAACTTTTAAGCTTAAGTAAAAAAATGCATGCTACATAAATTTTAATTTTTAAAATTTATAAATAAATATTTATTTACTAAAAAACAACTTGAAAATAAAAAGAAATAAGAGCAAAACGTCAAAACTTTTAAAATACATTTGTAAAAAATCAGATCACCTATTGTGTTTAATTAAAAATTGGTTTCTACATTTAAACAACCCGCATTATTAAGACAGATACATAAAAAAAAAACAAGAAAAAAAATCTGTGCTTTTTCAGGTTATTTACCTTAGGTTTTACGTTATTGTTTATGGCATTTGTTGTATTTAAATTGTTATAAACTTTTTTCCAGCTATAGATTTATCAACATATAAAATGTTGGCTTAAAACTCAATCAATTTCAAGACAGTCTTTGAAACATTGCGAGTTTAAGAATATTGTTTGATTTGTTGTGTTTGTTGTTCTTTCTTGAGGTTTACTTTAAAAGAATTTACAAATGTTTAATTTGCGGTAATTATGCTAAACAATTGATGGACATGAAATCATTTAGAATAGATTTATTTATTCTTAAGAAAATAGATCTTTTTTCATTGTTCAGAGCTTTCTTTTGTGGGCGCTATAGAGAGTTTATGAGAACTACAAGCACAGGCATAGGCTTTGGTAGAGGGGAACATTAAAATGATGATGATTGTTATTATGAAAAAAGCTTTTATAAAAAGTGCTTTATTACCATAAACATTTTATAAAACTAGTTTTCTTGTGCTTTTTATTTGAAAATGGTTGTCAGGGAAAAAGCTTTCTATGAAAAAAGGTTTTACTGAAAAAGCTTTTTGTTAAAAAGCATTTTTTTCGAAATTGGAAATGCTTTTATTAAAAAGCTGTTTGTAAAAAAGTATTTCTAAGGAAAAACATAAGTATGAAAAGAGCTTTTAAAAAGGCTTAGTATGAAAAAGCGTTTTTTCAAAAAATTCATTTATTGGTGAAAAGATCTTTTAAAAAGGCTTAGTATGAAAAAGCTTAGTGTATAAAGTTTAGTGTGAAAAGAGCTTTTAAAAAAGCTTCGTATGAAAACAGCTTAGTATGATATTAAGCTTTATTAAAAAAAATTATTATGATACACATAAAGCTTTTTTAAAAAAGTTTTTAGAGAAGATGAAATTATATTTTTAAAAAAGAAAATTCCCTAAAGTAAATAAAAGTATTTTGAAAAGAAAAAATTTTGTAGACAAAAAGCATTTTAGAGTAAATAATATGGTATTTTCAATATTCGTCTAAGTTCGTTTGAAATAATATTTTTTTTTTTGTTTTTTTTTGCAACAGTTGTCACATAATAAATGAGTTTAAAATAATTAAGCGCAAAAAATCAAATTAAAATTTAAATAACATGACAAATTGATTATATCTAAATTATAAATAATTTAGTAATAAATTTGCCAGAGGGTGTGCACAAAAGCAAAAAAAAAAAAAACATTAAGTATGCAACAAATTATTAAAGTAAAATTTTCGAAAATTTGAAAACAATATTAATTAACATGGATTAAGAAATTAATGACACGACTAAAGAAAGTTTTTCGAAACTTCATGAGGTCAAACTTGACATACTTGAGCTTTAATTGTTGGCATTTTTACATGTTTAATCTGATGTGGTACAAAAAGTTTTTGTGGATTTCCAAACTTTGGCCACTCCAGAAAATTTTCAAATTCCATAGAAAGCTGATTTCACAATAAACTTAAAGTCTATGTAACAATAAGCCAAATGCCTACTTCACAATAAGCTTAAAGTTTTTTTAAAAAAGATCTTAAGGTTTTTTCCTTTTTGTCGTAAATAGTTTAAAGCATTTTTATTTAAAAGCTTAAAGTTTTTTCATAAATAGCTTTCTTTATAAAAAGGTTAAGAGCTTTTATTAGAAATATATTTTCATTGACAATTTTAAAATTTGGTTTGTTATAAACAAAACGTATTAAAATTACAAACTTATGGACAAAGCAAAGTGTAAACTTAAAAAAACACGGTAAATTCCTACAATTAATTTAAATTTTTTTTCTTATAACTTCCACTTGCCATTAAGGAAACAGTATTATATAAAAACTATTAAGCTGTCTTAACAAGAAATAAATAATAATAAAACTGCATTTATAAGAAACCCCTTAACATATATTTTTGTAATATTACAAATTTATTAACCATACTGTAACACATATATGGTCGGTCAGGTCTAACCACAATGAATATTAAGTTCTCAATACATTTCTAAAAACACACTCGTAACAAAGTAAACCACAATTAAGCAACCTTTTATGGCTCTATGACCAAAATATACTGGAAAAAAAGAAACAAACAATTAACGCTTAATCTAATTTTGCGATTTTGATTATAAAAAAAGTTTTAGATTTTTTTCTTTGTATTTATATTGGATAACAGAAAAGTTAACAGTTGTTTAAGTTTTATATTTGGTATCAACATAAATTCGAAATTTTTTATAAACGCACACTCACAACATTCTAAATACATCAGCTGGGTGTCTTAGGTAATCAAGGTATTGTGTGCTAAATACATGAAATTGCACAAATTATGAATAGAATGCCGCTATAAAAATGAAATAAATATGTATATATTTTGTTTGCGTAAAAATCTATTTACAGTGATGATTAGCTAAAATGAATTAAGATATATTTCTTTGAAGAATTATTATATAATGAATGAAACATTGTTAGTTACCTAATTGGTCCGAAAAATACAACAAAGGGGTTAGCTTCTAACATTAATTTTACATATGTCTATGTATAGGTTTCAACACATTTTATTTTACATATATATATTTTATATACATTTAATTTTACATATATCTATTCTTATGTTGAAAATAAAATTGTTAGTTACGAGGTGTCAACATGTGTCACTCGACAGCTTATGGTTTTATTAAATAAAAATTGTTAAAAATATTGAAATGTCAAATTCAATTTTAATTCAATTCAGTTTATTTTATTACTAAAATTTGTTCATGAATTTAAAATTTTCCCTTAAATATTCCAACACTTTAAAATTATAACTTTCAAATGAGATTTTTATAACTACTTGTAACTGTAAGTCAAGCATTTATGAATTTTTAATAAAATTTTTTATAGAGTAATAATATTATTATAAAATATTCTAAAATAACTTTGACAAAAAAAATATTACGGTATATTTCCAAGAAAAATCAATAGCAATTTGTTATTAATTTCTCATTTAAAAATTTAAAAAGAATTTTTTATATTAAAATAGTAAAAAAACGAATAAACATTTCTTATGTATGTTAAATTAAAAATTTTATTACACATTTATATTGCCACTAGTATTTGTTAGAAGACCAACCGCTGACTTTTTTTTTGCCATAATCATATATGAATAGAAATGTTAAAAAAATCAAATTCAAAACCACCAGCACACCTGAACCCTCGGTCACCGTAAAAAATAACACAAAAAATTGCTGAAGACGAAATAAAAACGTTTGGTTCTTTTGTGGCACGTATTGTGTTCAAAATGTTTTTTTTTTATTTTTGGGTTTTTGTTAAACAAAACAAAAAACACTTGTAAAATTATCAAGTCTTAACATTAAGACTTAAAAAGACAGACGGACAGACTTAGTACTTGTAGTGTAGAGTGTTCAGGTTTAGTTTAGTGCATGACTTTTTTTTATAAATATATAGAAATAAATGTAAGAAAAAATTATCTACATATTTACATTTTTATGACATAACAAGCCGGTTATTGACTTTAAATCTTAATTTTGTGTCAAGAAAAAATTAACAAAAACAATTGATTTTTTTATAGAAATTATTAAATTTTTTTGATTTAGTTTTAGATTTCAGAGAAGTTAGCATAATTTTCTTTAATTAACTTGTGGAATTTTAAACTTCTATACAACTGCTTACTATCCTTAGGTATTTTGAAAAAACAAAAGGTTTTCGTTTAGTTTAAACAGGTAGCTAAAAAGATAAGAACTAGGAACATAACTAAATGTATACGTGGGTTGCATGATAAATTTAAAAATTAATAAATGTTAGCAGTTTTAATAATGAAAAGAATATAACTTAATCCAAACCTAAGTATGCATCTGAACTTCCTATACAATAGATCCTTTGAATAGACAAAATATTGTGGTCAATATTTATTCCAAACTGCAAATTATCAAAAAATCAGAAACAATTTTTTGATTTACATTGTAATTTGTTTAGGAAAAAGTTGTACAAATGAGCACATTGAACTAATCCTTGATTTTTTGATGATTTTTTTTTTTGAGATGAAATTAAAAAATATACAAGATTTATATAAAATTTCAGAGCAAATATTATGAAATGGTCAACAAGATTAAGGTCCTTCGAGCCAACTCAGGATTCTAGGCTATTTGAAACATAGGAGTAACAAATCATATTACTGAAGGAATTAGATCAGTGGATCGTTAAGTTTGAGGTTTTCTTCGACATGCACTAAAAGAAAAGGGAATTGAGCAAAGAGGAAACTGTATATTATTCAAAGTAAAAGAAATTTCCACTGATTTAACTTTTCAATAAATAATTTCAAATCGTTATTTACAAGACAATAATTTTTAGCACACTTTCAAGAAAGAGCCTTTTTGTAACATTACGATTATGGTATTAAAATCATATTCACTGCGGGTGAATGAATATATTTCTAACCACGTTATCATCAAACTTTTTTTCACAACCACTACCAACTGTTGTTTTTTTCCAACAACTAATGCAAAACGCATGCCTTGAGTTTTGTTGTTTGTATTTTTGTTTATAAATATTACAAACTTGGTATTATTATTGTTGTTGCTGGCAACATGTTGTAGACCAAATACCAAGTTTCAAACTCCAACCAAAACTAACAAACATTCATTGGCAACATTAGCACGAGTATAAGCCAAGAAAATTTCAACATCAAACAGTCTTTGACGGTTGAGCAAAGTGAAAAGATGTATTTGTCTGCTTTCTGTTAAGAAATCAAACAAAAATTTACACAATAAAAGAAAAAACGAAAATTAATAAGAAAAAAAGAAAAGAAAGAGGCAATGATATAAAACAAAAAGAAAATATTTTTAAACGCCGCGTACCAAACGAAGTGTAAAAACGAAACCAAAACGCGAAAACGAATCTTTTGTAGAAAAAAAAAAACAAACAAAAAATCAAAATAAGAATCGCTAAGAAAACCGATGCCAAGTTAGCAACACACGAAGTGCAAAATCAACAGCAAAAAAAAAAAAAAAAAAAACACAAATGTGGCATGGTTTAGGCCAAACACGAAACCAAACATTCAAGTTGCATACAGTTTAGTTTTAGACCAACAACAAGATCAGCAGCAAAAGCAAGCAACCAAGTGCAATTTTAAATGTTTAGCTAGTGTGGAAATTTTTACTGTTGTAGTTGTTGTTGCTGCTGGCATTGTGGATAGTTTACGGTCATTTGTGCAGTGTTGCAACATAAATGCATTTGCCCATGTGCATCAGTTAGGCATGGTCCGTCACGAAAGACGGTCGATGGCCGCAACTGCAATCAGTATAATGTGTGCCAAACGTAGAAAAGCGCGGTGTTTACGAAATTCCTTAATATCTTGGTTTACACTCCTCGTCTGTTTAGTGCAATTTCACAATGTGACATTGGCCTTCGATGACGCGGAATTGGCCCACTATGCTAATGAAGCGGATGTGGCGGGTGTGGGTCGTACCGCCCACGAGCCCAGATTCGGTGAACGTTTGCTACCGTTGCGCAAAAAATCCAACGTTAATATTAGCGGGAATAATCGAAATTTGTTGAACAAATCTTTAAATCAAAATAATCATGCAATAATAAGTGTAAGCACAGAGAAAAGTGTAAATAGTCTATTGAAAAGAAGTAATTATATAGTGAGTCAGGATAGTGACATAAAAGTGAGATCGAATAATAAACAAGTGACTAATATAAAACATAATAGTGATCATAATAGTTTAGGATCGGAAACTGAAGCATTTACGCTTTCGGTGGCTGCTTTAGAGGAACAAACTTTGGAAACTATAACACCGGCTACTACCAGAAAGAGACAAGCGAAGCAGTTGAGCCGAAGAGAAGATATAAATGTAGCAGAGGCGGTACTGGTGGCCAATGTTTCCAAAGCCGATCGTTTGGTGGAAATGTCCACAGAATTTTTTGTAGTGCCAACCAGCTCAACATTGCCACCAGCCAGCACTTTGGTACCCTCAAGAACTGGCTCCAAGGCCAGAGGTTTACCCAACTTTATACAACCCTCAGTAACCGCTCCGGGAGGACCTCGCTCGGTTTTAATAGTGGCCCCCAAAACAGCTGCTGGAGCTAATAGTACAGCCACACCACCCACTATAATATCGACTCATCTTAACTTTACCGGTTTACGTAAGGAACCCTGGGTAGTGCCGGTATTGGTACTGGCTTCTTTAACCATGCTTATGATGGCAGCCTTTGAAATATTTGTGCTGTTTAAGGCTTGGAGAACCTCACCCTCAAGAAGGCATCTTTTCTTGGGTCAAATGTTACTACTGGGTTTATTTGCCTGTGCGGGCTTAGGAGCCATTATAACCGCCCAACCCTCTTTGTTAACCTGTGGCACTATACGTTTTGGTGTGGGTGTAGCCTATGCCTTGGTATTTGCCGCTTTACTGGTGAAATGTGTTTTTCTTATAAGTCTTAATGGTGGTGTGTACTTGCCAGCTCCCTATCAAGGTTTGCTGTTACTCTTTGCAGTGCTGATACAAGTGGCTATAGGAGCCCAATGGCTGATAACTTCACCCCCAGAGTTATTTACCTTATCTGTACCTTTTGGTGCTAATAGTTTACTGGCCTCTACCATGACGTCACAAAGTGATCATACATCTTCTTCATCATCATTCGCCTCTATGTTTCATGCTAGCGCTTCGACGGATATGTATGCACGCATTACCACGGCGGGCACAGTATTAATTCCCCTATGTAAAACCCAATTTTCGGAATTTCTATTTTCTCTTATTTATATCATATTCCTGATAGTATTTGTCTCGGTTTTGGCTATCAAATCAAGAGGTATTAGAGATAATTATAGAGAAGCTACTTATATAGGTTTAGCCATTGGTGGCGCTATACCTATATGGTTGGGTTGGATGTTGTGCGGTTTGGCGGTAGCCGAAAGACATAAAGATGCTTGCATAGCATTCGGCTTGGTAGCCACATCGGCTACTGTATTCCTGGTAATGTTTATGCCCAAGGGCCGTCAATTGGCCGCCATGGGCAAGGAGGGCCTGTATGTAGAGGATCGGGAAGAACAATTTAGTTCTTTAAGTCGAGGCGGTTCGGGTTATTCACCTTCTTTTTTCCACTTTAAACCCATCAAATATGGAGTAATGGGCGGCGGCGGAGGAGGCTTTCAAAATTCAGCTTCTAATTCGGGGAATGGTGTTAATATGAAACATTCTTCAAATGGGTTAAATGCAGGAGGTAAGTTGATGAACGAAAATTTATTTTATTTTCTTTATAAAATTATTAATTATGGTATTTATTAAAAGAGAAAAAAACAGAGAGCATTTTTGTAAAAATATGATTGAAAATAGTAATTTTAATGCAAGGAAATACAGGCTTATAGAGAATTACTAATTTCATTTATTTTGTATTTTTGGACGTAACACTTTCTGTTTTCCCTCTGAAAACAAGCCAACATTTGCTATACATTAGTTATCTAACATTGATTCATTTATTATGGATTACTTAACCTTTGTGTTGTCTACTTTCACCCCCCCCCCCCTCCAATACCTTCACCACACTTGACTTCATCAACTTTTTCACATGCATTTACAGACTTACAAATTCCGAACTTTCGTTTACTTATGTTGTCTGTCTAATGGTAAAGCAAATGTTGTTGTTTTTTTTTATTTATTAATTTATTTTCAAAGCATACAACCAAAAGGTTTTTATGCGTGTTGCACCATAAAACAACAATAACAACTGCAACAGCAATAAGTACGTAGTACGTCTTACGAGTTAATAAAAAATATGTTAACAAAACATTAGAAAACTTTAAGCAGAAAGAAGCTAACAAATTACAAGTATTTTGTTTGTAACCGTAATAAATGTTAAATTGTTTCTTTTAGCTTTTCTGCAATATATATTTTTTTGAACAGTAAATTAACTACAATTTACTTCCTTCTTCTTATTTTGTTTTATTTACTGCCATGGCCTAGCAAAAATAATTCAATGCAACAATTTTCTTTTTTTTTCATATAACTTTTTTTTGTTGTGTGACTTAAGGCGGGCGTAAGAGGGAGTGAAAACGTAAAAAATATTTGTAATGCAATGTACAATTTAAAAATATGCTTTTATTATGTAATTTTGTTGTTGTTCAGTTTTTACATAGCCCAAGACATCAATAACGAAAAAAGTGTTTATTGCATAAAATAGTAGTAATAGAAATACAAAAAGTCGTCTTAGTAGTGGGAATAATAAATTGAAAAAAATGCATTTGTTTTGTTTAAAAATATTTTGTTATGAAATTACTTTTCACACGTTACGCAAACTAACAACAAATACACTAAAAATACATTAAATAATAATGTAGTTTAAAAAATATATTGTGGAAAATTACTGTAATTAATTAACAAACCATTAAAAGTTTAAACACTTACTAAAACCAAGAATAATGTGTATGATTAATTTGAAAATAAAAAAAAACTTTAACACTTCAGTGCTTAAGAAAATTATAAACTCCCTAGGTATTTTTTTATATAAAGGATTAAGTTAAATTTTCCTTGTGTTTTAAGTTTTCTATACGATTTATTTTATGTTGATTTTTTTTGAAGTTGTTATGTATAACTTTTTATGGTTATAATAACTACAATTGTATAATTATATTTATGTCTCTTTAACACTTTTGCTTTTTTTTGTAAAGACTTTTGCTTTGGTTGTGAAAGCGTTAAAGAAAACATCGACACGAACACCTTTTTTTAATTTTCTTATTAAATTTATTATAAATGCAATTATTTTATTTATTTTTATTAAATCAAAACATAATAACAAAATTGTTCAATTAAATAAAAGAAAAAATGAAACAATAAATAAGATTAACAGTGAAGATCAAAAATTCTAGAAAAATTTTATTTGTTTAAGGAAGTTTCTCCTCTGTATTTTACATTTGGAGGAAAATTATAATTACAAAAAAAATTACTAAATATTTTAAAACGAATTTTGATTCTCGAATTTTTAGTAATTCCTAAGAATGTTAACAAAAATGTTTGTTTTCCCAAGACATATAATACGGAAAATTATCATTGTCAATTATTCTTTAAAGAAATGAATTCGTTAGTAAACAAATTTAAATTTCTTATTAATATTTAGGCGATTAAGAATGAGTAGAATGTATGAGGAATTATTCTGTGTGATTCTATGTTTAATAGATATGTGTCAAAATTATCCAGCAACACTAAAACAAAGTACTTCCAAAAGAGTGTAATACTCGCCACTGTAAACTTTTTTAACTTCTGTTGAAGTGATGCTTGATAACTTCCGAAGAAGCGCAAATAAATCTACTTTTTTAAAGCTGAATGTATTTTTGATATTTTGTGTTCAATTTGTCTATTTCTGCCTACTAGTAATATTAAATAAAAATTACTTCAGAACACATGATTGTTACTTACAAATAACTTTCAAAAAAAAAAAATATAAAAATAACTTCTTAAGATTGACTTCAGAAGTAGTGAATTTGTAATCAAGTAAAATCCATTTTACAAATTTACTACTTCTGAAGTGATTCCCAAGAAGTCATTTTTATGCTCTTTTTTGGAGTAACTTGTAAGTGACAAGCATGTGTTAAAATGATAACTTTAGTTCTTCTATGGAGTAAATTCAACTTCTTTTCAGCATCTTTGGAAGTTCTAATTATATTTAAGTTAAAAAATTTATCTTATTTTAGCCCCCACTGTACAATCATTACAAAACGATACTATTAAAGGCCATTAAAGGCAAAAACAAGCAAAATATGAAAAACTAAACAAAATTAACACCTCTATATAACAAATACAAAATTGTGGCCAAAGATAATAATGTGGATTGGCAATGTTGTTGTTGTTTTTGTCATTCCACCACAATAGTACAACAAAAGTGTAAATGTACAACCTAAACTTCAAACTTAATTAAATACTCCTAACAATAGTTAAAACACATAATAATCATAATAATGACATTTTAAAAAGTGAAACTTAAACAGCCAAAAAAAAAACAACGTAATATGGAACATAAAAATAATGATGGTCAAAGTTAAGACAAAGGTTAAGGTGTTTAGACAACAAAACACGAAAAAAAACAAATATTGCGTACTGGGACTCATTAAAATTGAATTAAATTTGAAGTTAGGAAATGTAACACAACAAACAGCATACAACATATAAAAAAAATTATAAATAAATTAAGGTTTATAAACAAAACTGCAGCAATGTTTTGAAAATTAAAAAAAAATGAAACTAAAGTTTGAATAACAATGCTATTGAATTTGAATGCAAATTATAAAATTATCAAATAAATAAAAGTGCATAATTTTTGTATAAATTATTTATGTGAATTTATTCATTTAACCATGAACAATGGTGGACTTGTGATATGTTGATTGAAATGTTTGGATGGATGGTTGGATGCATGAATGATGAGTTTTAGTAAAGTATGCCAAGAAATTATCATGTATTACATTGAAAATGAAAATCAAATTTAATTGAATATTGTAAATATAAAAAGAAAGTCAATTATAGCAAATACATTGTTTTCAATTTCAAAAAAAAAAACGTTACGGCTAAATAAAATTTGTTAAGCAAATTAATTAAATATATGGACCTAATACTTAACCAAAAGAAATTTTCACAATTTAAAATGAAAGTAAAAACAATAAACCAAACAAATACTCTTATGTCTAGCTGTCTAACTATTTAAGTAATAGTTTGTTTTCTTTTCAAAGTTGGCAAATGTTGCAGTACCTCTTAGCCAGTTTAACTATTTTTATATTTCTACTGGTACTTTTACTTAAAAGCTTATAAAATGCCAAATCATTGTTTTGGCTGTTAAGTTACACCAACAACAAAAACAAGGAAAAATAAAAAAGGGAAAATTAAAGAAAAATCAACTCATGTTTACACTCTTACTTCGTTTAACAGACATTGCAAGATTACATATGTATGTACGTATGTATGTATGACTTGTAATGTTTAGGGTTTTCTCCTTTACTACTTCTTCTGTGATTGCATTTAAAAAGTCAAAGAGAAATAAACGAAGCGTAATTGATGTTTAGTTTCAATAACAAGACTTTTAACATAGTTATAGAAAATGATATTGTTTTTTGTTGCTACTTCAAATTTAGTTTTGAACACCTACATGGTTACACAAAGTCTGGCTGAAAAATTATAGATTTAATTTCGTAGTTTAAGATATTACAACCAACAGCTGTTTTTGTTTTTTGTTATTGTAATTATTTGGAATACATTAGTTGATTTAGAAGCTATAGTTTGTATTAATAAATTGTTTGAATTAAGGTCATTTTTTCATATTTTGTTATAACACTTTTAGATTAAAATTTTTAGCTAGACAGATAACGATTCATTGTGTTTAATTTTTATTAAAAAGGCGTCTGTCAATAGGGTTCGATTATTATGGAATGAATCTTTTATATTAAAATAAATCATTAAAATTGTCTTTGAAACTGCATTATTTAAAGAAGGTTAAACACTTAAAGTAGACAACACTCTCTTCTGGATATAGTAAAGTCATAAATCAGATAAGAATAAAGGTCATGGAAAGGTTAATACACAATTTAGTATCGAAGCTGAAAGTAAAAATATAGGCAATCTGATATAAGATTGAAGTTGGTTTGTAAACTACCTAAAGACCTTTGTAAAGTTAGATTCAAGAAATGTATGATAGGCCCGAAATCTTTAATCGATAGAGAGAGAGGTATATAGGCAAAGCTCTCTCTTTGAAATGAGAGTATCTTTAAAACTTAATATAAGTTAAGAGAATGTGCTTTTGTAAAAAACAAGGCAAGGAGCTCATTTGTTACTCGTTACACTTACTGAGAGAAGACATTTCAATAAAGAGTAAATGATGATTTTTAATCAGCAAAACTATATAGGATTTAATCTAAATAAAGTTAATATAAGTTAAAGTCATAGCAAAATATTCTAAAGATTAAACACTAGTTAAAGAGTCAACTTTTAACATTGATTTTATTTTGCAACAAGATAAATCAGAGGATTACAGAGCATTACAAAGAAAATACGTCATTAGGTTAAAATGACATTGAGCTTTAAAAGAAATTACTATTAATGAAAACAATAGCCATGATTAAATTATTTTTTAAGACTTTTGTTAATATTTTTAACATGTCTGGTGCTACAGCATAAATCAAAATGTTCATAAAATTTCTTTTTGAATATTTAAAAAAATACGCAATCATAGTAAAACAATGATATTTAAATATGAGTTTTTAAATGTGTTATTGTTTTTATACACTAATTTCTTTTAGATTATAAAATTTTGCATATTATAAATTTGCTTTTAAACAAAACAAAAGACTTAAGACAAAAACTTGAAATAATTGTATGTCTAAAAATTATTATTGTTTCAATCGTTAATTTCTTTTGTATGTTAAGGTTTGACAACTATGATTGTTTTGGAGATAAAACCTAAGATTTAAGACAAAAACTCGAAATATTTTGAAGTCTTTGTTATTGCTTAAAGACTTAAAGATAGAAGGTGTTATATAGATATTGTAATCTTGAACGTATTTGAAGTTTTTGGTAATGTTTTAAACGAAACAAAACTAAAATAATTATTAATTACTTTTCTTTTAACTAGCCTTTACTTTAGATAACTTTAAAGCATATATTGCTATATAATTATTTGCAGCATGCAAAAACATGTTTCGTTTTATTTCGTTATAACTCTCTCTCTTTCTATCTCGCAATATGTGCAGCCATTCTCATATTTTATTTAAGTATTATACTACTATTTTTTTATAATTAATTATCTCAAAATTTATGAGCGTAATTTAAAAATAATGTTTAGTATAGCATTAAAAACATTATTATCTACCACTTCATAAAACACTTACAAAACAAAAGACTTAAGAAACAAACTTGTTTTAAAATATCTTAATGTTTTTGGGATATTAGGAAATATTTTATACTTTAATGTTTAAACAAATCACGTGTATGATTTTTAACATTTAGTTCCTTAAAAAACAAAAAATAAAGTAGAAAGAAAATGGTATTTAAGAAAACCAGTATAAATTAAAATACTTTAACAAGATTAACAGCACTTAGAAATATCAAATAAATGCAAAAAAATCAAACAAAATTTAACCTTCAAGCTAACAAAATAAAAATATTTATTTAAAAATTAAATAAATAATAACTATAAATCAACAACTATTTATTTTAATTTCAAAAAATCAAAAAAAAAAAAATAGTTCAGTAATAGAATAAACAAAAGAAACATAATTAAACAACTAACAAATCCTCTTATAATGTTATTATTTCAAACTATAAAATAATCAAACATATTGAAACAAAAAAATATTTAAGGTGCGTACAAAAGCTAAAACATAGATAAACTTTTAATTGCATAAGCAGCTTAATAAAAAAAAAGAAACTGAAATAGTTATAAAATAAATTATTTCAAGAAACGCCTACATATAAATGAATTTAACATGTTTGTTTCAAATGTTTTTTTTTCTCTAATTTTCTAAAGATTGAAGTAATATAACATTAAAAATGTGTTATTTAAAAACAAACGTAATTTTAATGAACAAAAGTTTTTTTTTCTTCTTCACAAAATTCCTTTAAATTTGCCTGGTGGCATAAAAATAACACGCACTCTGGGGGCTTGGAGTAAGTAAGTAAGAAAAAATAAAAGAAAACTATTGCTAGAGTAGTTAAAGAAAAAACAACGGTTTATTTTATCATCTATTACTTTTAATACTTGTTTAAGAACGCGTCTATATATAATGATCATGCAACAGTTCTAAAAAAAAGAAAAACAAAAATAACAAAAAATTATGAACATTATACTCACACGTTTCTAAACAAGTTGTTTTGTGCTTGTTGATGTTGCAGAGTCTGTTGCAGATGGGCTGTCATGTGTTGCTGGCATTAATGTTGCAACACAAGCAATGAAGTTTTCTTTATTCCTCAACTTGTTAAAATATTTTTAATTTTTTACTACAATTCTTGAAAACATTGAGTGAAACTGATATAGTTTTGAACAATGTATTACCGGCCTAAAATCTTATGAAAACTCACAGAGTCGTTACACGGTGCTTTCCTAACTACTTTACTTTTTAGTCTGGAAAAACACAGCAGATTTTTTTAATGAATTATTCTTTCATTAAATCAGTTGTTAAATAGTGCATTTTATGTGGTGGGAATGAAAATTAATTATATTTTTTTATTATTCCCTCTTTTCTTGTTTAAAGTTTTCGTGTTAATTTTCTAAGTTGTTTATATTAACTGTTTTCTTTCTACCTTTTTATCAGCAAATTTCTTTTGATTTTTATTATTCTAACTTTTAGGTGTTTATTATCTATTATTTTTTCACTTTACTCTTTCATTGAAGTTGTAAAAGGAAAAGTGTTTCTTCTAAAGCCACATTCTATATATTAACATCTATCAAATGACATTAATTTTATTCTCTTCATTCTTTTCAAACTTTTCTTTTTAAGCTTTAAACGCTCCCCTTTTAAGCTGTAACTTATTATTATGCTTTTGTCTAAGAAATTTCATTTTTATTCATGTTGTTATTGTGTTGTGTTGTGTCTTCTTAAAAGTTTTATGTCTGTTTGCTTATGATGCATAAAGGTGTCAAATTTTACAGTTAGTTTTAAAAGAAAATAATTCAATTTCAGTTTTAATGATATATAAATTCTCTCCACATCAAGTAAGAGTATTTATTGTAAACATTTTAAAATTTTTTGAGATAAACTAACTTTTTCATGCTGAGATATAAGTTAGTTATAGTTGTTGTCATATATTAAAATTCATAAATTTATTTTGTTATTTAAATAGTTTTTAAAACGCTACTTAATTAACATGGCCAAAAATATATAAAGCAATAAAATTATAATTTCTATAAGATCTCAAGATCTCCAAAGTTTTGTTTCTTATCCCTTAAACTATAAATAAAAATCTTTCCAACAGTCAAGGAATTTCTTAAAAATACATTTTTTCTTAATTCTTATTTTAATAGACCACTTTACATTTAATTATTTTCATCTCACTTTAAATTCTTGATCATAAACATTCACTTCAATTTACTGCCTATGAAACAAAATAAAATTACAATACTTTTTAACAAATGCTGCTAACAAAAAAATGTCAATAACAATAAAAATTCACCACATCAGAATTGAAAATGCAAAAATTACAAAAAATACAAAGGCAAAAATTGCCTTTACAATAGTTTGCTGGCATAAATCATCACAGTAAACACTAAAACTCTTAAAATATACAGAAGAACAAACAGACGGACGGACGGACGGACAGATGAACAGGCGGGCAAGCAAGCTGGCAAACTAAAAACAAGCCAAAAGGCAATTGTATAATATGTTTATGTGTCCCTTTGGCATTGTCGAAGTTTTTGCTCAACACCCAGCACTGATCGATTTCATTTATTGCCTCAAACGACAAACAACTGAAATATCAGATCTACTAACAAGTGATGGTGGGTTTGTTTTAACGGTCAAGTTTAAGATTTCGAAAATCACAAAAAAAGAAAAACAAAGCAAGAAAAAAATATTTTTCAAAAAAAGTTACAAAAAATGGTCATGTGTCAAAAACAATACACACAATTGGAAACCGCATATTAAGAGTAAGCACTTGTGTTAAAGCTCAACTACACTCGGTGACAAAAAATGAGTTCACTTCAATTTAAATTTTTTATTTATATAATAACTTTACTAAAAACTAGAGTTTTCGTTAAAAAAGCTTTAGAAAAAAACCTTTGTAATATTTTCTTTAGAAAAGCTGTTATTGTAAATATCGAATTGAAATAGAAATAATTCAAAATAAGTTTTTTTATTTTGTTAATTATGAATGAAAATTAGATCTTCATAAGAATTGCGACAAAAGGATTTTTAGTAAAAAGAGCTTTTTTTTAATGATAAAAGCGTTTTGTTCAATAATCTGCTAAAGTAAAAGTTTTTGAAAAAGAAATCTTTTTGAGGAAAAAAAAATATACAATGAAAGTAAATTTAAAAATTAACATTTAATTAGTAAAAGCTTTTTGTTTAATATGCTTTTAAAGCAAAAGCTTTTGAAGGAAACTAAATTTAAAAATCAGTAGAAAAATTCAAATTTTATTAGTAAAAGCTGTTTGTTTAATAAGCTTTAAGGCAACAGATTTTGAAG
Organism: Lucilia cuprina; assembly: GCF_022045245.1. Lineage (NCBI taxonomy): Eukaryota > Metazoa > Arthropoda > Insecta > Diptera > Calliphoridae > Lucilia > Lucilia cuprina. The sequence continues at coordinate 1,127,792 of NC_060953.1, read as the reverse complement.
TTTAATTTAAACAAAAAATCAAAGTTTATCAGTAAGCTATGTGAAATCTTTTTTTATCGTCGCCTGTAGGTTAACATAAAAGCCCTTTAATCAAAGCACCCATTTCAACAAAAGGTTGCTGTTGTTTATGTGATTTTTGTTTTTCGGTTTTGGTTTTGTTCTGTTCATTTTATTTTATTTTTTTTATTCGTTTTGATGCTGTTGCTGATGATGATGAGGTATTTAAACTTGAACTTAATTCAATGTTAAAAGGTATTGCTACTACAATAATAAGAAAACTAAACTACTACTGCCACCATCAAACCAAAGTACTACTACAACTGCTGCTGATGCTACAAACCTAATGAAATTCATTGAAAACAGGGAACTCGTGTTGAATGTATGTCGTAGTTTAAAAGATGAAAACCAAAAAAATTTATAAAAAATAAATAAATAAATAAACTTTTTATATATATTTAATCTTGATGGCGGTTTAAGTTTAATGTTGTTGTTATTTTTTGTTGTCGATTTTTTATTATTTTGGAGTGTGTAGTTTTTATTATTGTAATGCGAGTGCATCACTATCGTCGTCATGATCATCATCAGCAGCATCATCATCTTCAGCATGATCATAATTTTACTTACTGCCTGAGTTACTGTTTTTTTTACCAAACATTTATTGCTGCTGCTGCAGTTAGTTGTTGTAAATAACCTTGAACTTTAAAGTTATAAAAGCGGCCTCTTAAAGCATTGGTAAATACTAGACAGACTAAACTGAACCGTACATGAAAAAAAAACATAAACATACTCGTAAAGTTACATATAGATAGAAAATTTTTCCCTCTTCATAAAACGACAAAAAATGACTACTTCGCAAAAAAAAAAAGAAATGAAAAGAAATACATGTCAGTCAATTTTAAACATTGATGTTTTTGTTTCTGTTCTTTCCGTTTTTGCTAAGGATGATAACAATGCTGATGACGCGGCAAGTTTTCATAAAAAGATACTTTATAGCTGAGCTGTCCAAGCTTAAGAATTTCTCCACTTCTTCTGCATGTAAATGATTTAAATATTTGTGAAAAATGAACAGCAATTATTCATAAAAGTCTAAACTTATAAATCAAATTCTCGAAAAATTAAAATGTTTATGCTGCCATCGAACTGACAGCGCAATTAATTGAATTTGAATTTTGCTTTTCAATTTAGGTTGCCCATGCGGAGTTTGTCTATAAAACGTTTGTTTGCATTATTTTATTGCGGCTCGTTTACACTTTTCATCAAGACATTCTAAACAAGCTGCAGCCAACTTGACGTTGTTCAACGCTACTAACTAAACTATAGATCCACGAACCCATTTATATATGTACATACATACTCTATTTATAATTTTTATTTTCGCTTGTTTTTCAATTTTATTATTATTTTATTTTTTTTTTTTTTTGTGAATTTTTTTATACTTCAATTTTGCAATGTATGATGACAATAATCATTTTGCCTTTAGGTGATGTGATGGCTCTTTAAAGTAAACTTCATATTACAACTAGCTGCTACTAGTACTAAAACTATACCAACTACTAGTTCCTTTCTGCAACTGACGGACAGACTCTGACTACTTAGTTAGTAAAATAAAACTTTAGTGTTTTTCACTTCTCAATTAATTGTAGTTTAATTTTAATGTTTAAAAAGGGCGTGTTTGAATAGGATGTTACTGAGTTAACATACTAAAACTGTATACAATATTTTAGTTATAAAGTTGAGTAGTAAATTTTAAAATAAAGGCCAATATCTAGTTTATTTTATTGCTACACAAATTGTTTAGGTTCTTTAAATCATCTTTGATTTTGCACGGCTTGCTGCCTGTTACATGTACATATGTGCCAGGATGGACCACCCAGTCATTTAACCGAATTGTTTCCTTTAGCCTAAGAAGACTACTTGTTGTAGTTATTTGTTGGTAACAACATTTATTAATAATAGTAAAAAAATATAAATATATTAAAAGTTGTTAATGGAGCCCCTTTCAAACAATTGCTGGTAATTATCGTGTTAAAACAACGATTATAGACAATTGTAGGGTTGTGTTCTAAAGTTAACTAATTTTTATCGTTTTACAATTGATACCCATAATTGGTAATCAATACACGTTTATATAGCTGGCTTTGGATATTTGGTCCTGTTTAGCTTTTTTGTTGTACAAGTTTTAAGGTAATTTTTAAAAATTAACACGAAATTGTTTTTGAAAAAATTTATCTTTTTATTGCATTTTTGCAAAACTAAAAAGACATAGAACTTGAATTTTGTTTATATCCCTTACTCCTTATTGTTTAAAAAATATTTTATATGATTAGTAAAATGTCTTGCAAAATTACAAGGGCAATTTGACATCATCCTATCTTAACTCAACTTGATTTGTGGTCAACATTCTAAGTGTGAGAGTTTATAGATAACTGTTCATAGTTATAGTTTATTAAAATTTATTGTCTTTATAATTAAAAAAAGTAGGGTTCATAAATAATCTCCAATAACCCTCATAATAAGGTGTATCTAGAGAAAATATGCATATATAATTTATTTATTTAATTACAAAAATTCCTATAAATCGCATGTCCGTTAAAACTGTTCGTTAATACCTCAATAAATAGTTATAGGGTTTTAAACTAATTTCAAACTTTAATTATTTTAACTGTATATATTTCAAATCTACAATCCATAATATGCAAAAATTTATTACTAGCGTATACATTATTTATAGATTATGCCAAACTTCACTGTTTTAATGTGTTAAATTAACTTTCAAATATATATATTTTATGTATAAATTATATTTAAAGGTGTAACTGTTTTATTATAAACCAATTAAATTGCAAATTTTAAAATTTATATGGCAATAAAGGTAATTGTTTTGAAATTTAAATAAAGATTTTGTATAAAAATATTAAAGTAAAGTTAAAAGCAAAATAAGATAGAAACAAATCCAGTAAAACATAAGAAGAATAAATAAATATGTTGGCTGCACGTGTCTTAAGTCTTTCGTTTGCTCTAACTGCTTAAGGGGATTAAATTGTTATATTCAAAACAAATTTAGGTTTTGAGTTCATTTCTTTTATAGCAAACATTTAAAATTCTAACTAAAACTTTTAATTACAGTTAATTTCAAAGTTGATAAAATTTAAAGATATCAGTTTAAGGTGTTAATTTGTATCTTAAAAACCATAAAATATAAATGTTTAAGGCAAAGCTTTTAATTGTAACATAAATAATACCATTTGTTTTTCTAACTAACGGTTTTTTATAGTTTATATTTAAAATTACTTAATAGAATTTGTTTGGGTTAGAAATTATTATCTTTTTATGTAATTTAATCAAGCAAATAAGCAATTTTCAATAATGTCTCTCTGCCTAAGTCTTGTATTAGAAATTGAAGGAAGCTGACTTAGAGAGTTTTTGTTATTCGTTTGACATTATTATCTTAATAATCATAAACCAAAAAATCAATTTGTATGTACCAGTTTTGCTTGTTTTCCTGTATGTGTTTGAGCTCATTTTTTCTTACGTTTCGTTTTATATTACAACATATATAAGTATAAACCTGTATAGGAAAAACTAGGATGTCTGCTTTGGTTTTAGCTTTAGTTTATAAAAATATATATGTATGTTTTATTATTTTTTTTTTTGTGGCTCTGTCTGTCTTCATTTGTCTGTCTTCATTTGTCTGTCTGTCCATTTAAAACTCTACGATAGAGTAATTACTTAAGAAAAAACTGTATAAAAATGCCGGTTACTAGTTTATATGAGTTTTTTTTTAAATACTCCTCCCTCCTCCAACACTCCTGGCTCCAACTAGTTTGTTTAGCTGTTCATTCATTAAAAATTTTCAATATAAAATCTATAAGTAAAATCCAAAACCAAAACAACAAATACAAAAAAATATAAACTAAAACATATTGTACATAGTATGTGTGTTTAGTTTTCTGTCTGTCTGTCGGCCCGTCCGTCCGTCTGTCTGCACGTCTAAACACGTACATATTGTATTACTTCAACATTAGTCATTACGGCAACAGCAACATCAGTAGCAGCAGCTTTAGCTTTAAAGCAACAACATCAACAGCATTTACAATCAGTTATTTAGAATTATGTTGTGCTTTAGTCCATGTTGTTGCTGTTGCAGTTTTTTTTCTAGTGTTTGCATTGCTGTGCTTACTTGTCGTCTGTTGTGTGTTGCTGACAGCTGTAGACGGCCGGCTCAACCTGTTCCCCTTAAACAGTTTTATTTAGTTGCATTCGTTTGTTTTTTTTTCTTTTCAATTTTTTTTTTCTATTTAAGAAAATGTTGCAATTGCTCCGTTTTCTTTTTCTATAGTTTTTTTTCTTATTTTGTTATTTTCCTGCTAACATTCGTTCAATTTTCAACTATTGGTGTTGTGTCAGCATTACATACTGGCATTTGTTTTCAATTTCATTGAAATCTTTTTTCTTATTTTTTTCAATCTTTTTTTAGTTGCACACATTTAGCTTAACCAAAGTCATGGCTAAGTTAAAGTCTATATGTATTGGTAGGTATTAATTTGGTTAGTTTTAGTTATAAGTCGCTTGCCACATTGAGTCAGTCATAGTCATAACTAGTTAAAACTTATCGATTACATTATATTTACTCAGACTCTCTTAAGTTAAGTTGTGTAAATGGACGAATGTATTTTTCGATTTTTTTCTCTTTTAGAAAACTTTATATTTATCACTCATTTTGATCAAAATATTCATAAGTAATAAATGAAAAACAATCAGGTTTTAATAGATAATTCATTATTTAAGATTTTCTTATCTGAATCTGGTCACTTTATACTACTTTTTGTTTTTTGTATAAAGAACTCATTATGTTTAAGGGGTCTACATATTCGTACCTTTATATGGTATAAGTAGATGTATAAAGATGTGTCGAACAATTAAGTTGTCCTTGACAATGAACGTTGAAAAAAAGATCAAACTTTTAAAGCACATACACTTGGAAAAATAATAACACAAATATTTTTTTTAATATATAATAAAAATTTTAGAAAAATTTCTTTGAAAATGTGAAAAAATTTTTTTCAAAAATTTTTTTGAAAATGTGAAAAAATTTTTTCAAAAATTTAATTTTGGTAAGTTTCCTTTAAAAAAGAAGAATTTTTGGACATTTTTAAAAAATATTAGTATAATTTTGGAATTTTTCTATAGTTAGTTAATTTCTATAAAAAACGAAAATTTCACTATAAAAAGAAAATATTATTAAAAAAAATTTCATAAATTTAATTTTTTTTTAAATTAATAAAAATAGAATTTTTATTATAAAGACAATTTAAAAAAAATTACAAAAGGGAATTTTTCAAAAATTTTCTATAAAAATAGAAATTTTAAAAATTTGTCTATAAAAAGAGAACTATCCAAAAATTTTCTATAAAAAGAGCAGCAAAGAATTCTATATAAAAATAATTTAGAAAAATTCCTTAACAAAATTTTTTAATTTATAATAAAAATTTTAGAAAATTTTCTTTTAAAATATGCAAATTTTTTTTTCAAAAATTAAATTTTTGTAAAATTTCTTTTAAAAAAGGAGAATTTTTGGATATTTTCGAAAAATTTCTATATTAGTATAATTTTTGGAATTTTTTATAGATAATTAGTTAATTACTATAAAAAAAATCAATAAAAATATAATTTTTCAAAAATTTTCTATATAAAGATTTTTTCAATTTTTTCAAAAAAAAAACAGAATTTTTCCAAAATTTTCTATAAAAATAGAAATTTAAAATTTTTTTTCTATAAAAAGAAAACTATCCAAAAATTTTCTATAAAAAGAGCAGCAAAGAATTCTATATAAAAAAAATTAGAAAAATTTCTATCTGTGTATTTCTCTGCCTAACTAAAGTAATGAAACTTGAAACTTTATTAGTTTAAGGCTTTTGTTTTTGCGCTTAAAGTGGCTAAAATATAAACAGACCCCAACAGTACCCACTTAAGCTAAGTACGAAATAAAGATACCAAAAACAAATGGACAGGATGGCCGAGGAAAAGACAGACTGACTGAGTGACTTAACATCGGACAGTCACCAAAGATCTCAAGTGTATGGCATACATGTTATAGAAGGTATATTAATTAACAGAAATTCATTAAATATCAACAAGCAGTGAACACTTTTCGCAGTATGTATTTGTAGCCTTTCAGTATCAAGTTTATTAACTCAGTTTCTCCAGTATCTAAGTATCTGCCTTCTTTACACATCCGAGTATTATTTACACAATTAGAACCAATAAAGTTTGGTTTTAAAGAATATTTTATTTATTCTTCTTTTTTGTTTCAAACTTAATTTTGTATATTTTGTACTTGACCTTCGTTTTGTAAAACACTTTAAGTTTCATATTTTTTTTGTACCGTAGTATTTTAGCGTTGGATTATGTGTTTTTTGGAAGACAGAGAGCGAGAATAGTGTAATCATGGTGTTGTTATTTCAATGATAAACATAAAAGATTAACATACATTGTTGTATTGAAATATTGTTCTACTATTAAGTTTTTTTTTTTTTTTTGTTTTAAAGAATATATCAATAGGTGGATAAATTTAAAAGAATTTATAATCCTTTACCAAATATAACTGACTGTTGAGTATAGAACCTATAAAGATTTATATTATATGAACGATAATCTTTGCTTAAAAGAGAGTTCAATGAGAACATATAATTTAAAGGGAATTTCTATAGACTGTAAATGATACCTTGGCTAAGTCAAAATTAATATCTAACAACTTTTAAATTGTCCTCTGTACACCCCCCAAAATAGAAACATTTGTACTTTATTTTCCAATTTAAGAAAAATGTTAAAGAATAAAAAAAACAAATTTACTCCCTCATATACTATATAAATATAGCAACAGTAAATCTTTTAAATCTGTCTCTCTTTCTACACTCTATATCGGAGTATTTAGTCACGCTTTATGCCTAAAGCTCTATTATTATTCTTTTATTTTCTACACTTTGTTGTTGTTAGTATTGTTGCTGTTAAACTTATTTTATATACAATAAAACAAAATCTAACAAATCGTTTGGTAAAACTTTTAGCAACTCTAAGGCATATTGTTCTGAAATGACAATGACCCTAAAGCATGGCCAATTAGTTAAGTTTTGTATTTTTCTATGATTATCTTAAAATGTGGATGTTTATTTGTTTACTGAGGATGGCTGAATGGAAGACAGGGTGCCTAGAAAGTGTGTGTATGTGTATGTGTGTTATAGTGGGATTTAAATGAGCTAAAGAATTGTGTTATACTGCAGCGACTAGCTAAATTGTGGAAAGAAAATTTATTTATTTTTTTTTTTTTTTGTAAAATGCAAATAAAACAACTTTTAGCAGCAACAACAACCAGCCACAACAATAAGAACAAGACAAAAAACATGTTAATCCAATGACAAACATCAGTCAACTGTTAGACGCCACATTCAGCTGTGGTTTACGTTCAAGTCATGTTTTACCTAAATTTGACATCAGATTGTTGTGGAGTTTTTTTCGTTATTGTTTGTTTTTGTTACTTTAAGTTTTTTTTTAGTTCTGAATTTATTTATGTTGTTTTATTTTGTAACTCACGTGCTATTTGTTTTGTTTTAAATAGAAAAAATGTGAAGAAAGATTACACAAAAAAACTGTAACGAAAAAAACATAAGGTTTTGATCTTGTTCTTGTCCACCCACTTTGTGTAAAGTTAAATTTGCTGTCATTGTCTTTCACGGACAAAATACAAGATTTTTCTGTGTAGTTTTTGTTTTTTATTTGTTGGTTTAATTTGTTCTTGTACATAGAAGTGAGTTATGCAAGAACATAAAAGTCTAAGATTATATTTATTTTTCAAAATGCAGAAAAGGTTTAAACTAGGCTTTGCATTAGGTTTTAATATTTTATGTAAACTTTTTTCTATTTTTATGTATTTCTTACAATCAAGAATTTCCACTTTCTCTAAGATGTTGAGGAATATTTTTAAAATAAAATCTGTCAACCTACAAGTGAGAGACTTTCTAAACCTAATGGTTAGCAGTTTAAATAAAGTATGTGTCTTAAGTCTTTTGTTTTGCTTAAAAGATTTTTTTAGTTCTAGTATGTTTAATCGAACTCTACATTAAATTTAGTATTTTAATATGAAATCTTATTTTATCTTATGAAGTTTGCACTGTTAAAGTTTATTTCTTAAATCTTTTGTTTATATAAGTAAAAGCCATTTTATCTTTAATTTGCATTTCGTTGTTTGCTTAATAACCCTGTTTGAATAAAGTTTGTGTCTTAAGTCTTTCGATTTGTTAAAAAAATTAATTGAACTGCTGCTATTATGAATATTGTGGCTTTTGTGTATCTTAAAGTAAAATTTACTCTACATTCTATTTATCTTTCAAGTATAAAATATATTGTTTAAATAAAAGTTTTCCAAACACTGTCTTTAATCTTTTTGTTATTGAAAAAAATGGGTAAAAAAATTGTATCAATAAAGAAAAAACACCAGACAGGCTTTAATACCCATATTGACATAACAATTGATGTTCAATTATAACAATTACTTACTTTTTTAATATCTTCTCCTTCTTCTCCTTTTTGCCATGATGATGTTCTTATTTTTCTATTCATTTACATGCAATATTTTCCAAGTAATACATTCTAAAATGAGAAGAAAATCAACATAAAAAATTAAAAACCTTAAACAACTTGTATTTAGGAGAATGATAGTAGAATAAAAAAATCTTTAATTGCTGTTTTTGCTGTTTGGTTCTTAGCACTTAAAACTCATTAAAAGAAAGTTTTTTTTTGAAGCCAATAAAACCCAAACAGTTTTAGTAAATGAAAAAAATCGTATTTAAAACAAAAAAATAAGTATAAACAGAAACGATATATAACAAATTGAAGAATAAAAAATAGCACTTAGTAATAGCAGAAATAGTAAATGTAACGCTGAAGCTGTAATAGTTAAAATTTAACTCAAGTTTAGAGTTAAATCATACACGCAGAGAATAAATATATTGAGTTAAATGGTTTAAAGTTAGGATTGTATTAGTGACAACTAGACTATAAACCATGCTATAGGCTAGACTTCAGATTTACCTTAGAATAGACTATAGACTAGACTATAGACTACGCTATAGACTAAACTATAGACTAGACTATAGGCAAGACTATTGAGTAGACTATAGACTTGACTATATACTAGACTAAAAACTAGACTAGAGACCAGGCTATATACTAGAATATGGACTAGACTTTGTTAGAACGATTGCTTAACATTATTTTTTCTTTGGGTGTAAGTGATATATAATGCAAGTTTAAACTAAATAGTAAGCTGGTTTCATAAGCAATAAAAAACAAAAACACAACAAACAAACACCAACAATTAGTTTTAAATACATGCATGTCAAAACACACATACATGTACAAAACATACCAACATTTGAATCTATGTAAATGTCTAATGTAAAACACTACATGGATTTTTTTCTTCTACAGATAGGCTTTTGTTGCTGCTGTTGTTGTTGTTGCTGTGTGCCATTAACACAGTTTAGACTTTAAGAAGAAACTTTAAAACTATAACAACAGCAACAACAATTGCAATACACGTAATAAAAAAATTAAAGAAAAATTAATGAAATTTCTCTATTTTCTAATGAAAAATAAAAAATACAAAACACCAAACAAAAAACTAATTAGAAAAAAGTTTTGTAGTTAAAAAAAAACAGTAGGCCATCAAAATCAAACAGCAATAACAATAATTACACTTTTAAGGAGTGTGTCTGTGTGTGTGTGAAAGACTGAAGTAAATGTTGTGTGAAAGATAAGGTTTAAAGCTTTTTTTAACGACCACTTGAGCTTGGTATAAGGATAGAAGTACCAACCTAGTAAACTCATTAAAAAACTGCTTAATTGCAGTGTTTAGTAAATGGGCCAGTAATTAGGTTTATAAAATGTTTAAGGTAGCAATTGATTTTTTTGTAACATATAAATAGAGTCATTTAAGAGTAATAAATGAAAGAGAATAAGTGAAAATTAAGAAAAACATATTAGATGAAATTTTCTACTGGATTTTTACTGAACTATAGAGTACGAAAAGTTTAATCAATATTTTTCTAAAAAATATATTTTAGCTGAAAAGAAGAATACTAAAAGTTTTCATTAAAAGATTTTATCTTAAATAAAAAATTTAGAGAAAATATAATTTTAAATTTGCAACAAAAATAAATATTTTGTATGCAAAGACAAGCATTTTTCATTAAAAAAATTTTTCTCACAAAGAAAAACAAAATTATAACGAAAAGTTTTAAATTGATTTTTATCAAAATAAATGGTAATAATATCATTTTTCCAAAAACTGTTGTATCATTTAATTTTTTCCAACAATTTCTAATGCAGCATTAGTTTAAGCTAAATTACATTTTAAAACATTTTTTTCTTTTGAAGATTTACTTTATTTTTTTTTTTTTTTTGAAGAATGATTAAAATCTTTAAAGTTGAAAACCAACATGCGTTTAAGTTATGAACTCACCAATACATAAAAGCTATTAATATATACGTAGGTTGTTTCTTAAATTAAAAAGAAAAATATTCAAACTAAGTTACTTCTGTATAGAAAACTTAGCTACAAACATTATTAAGGCACCTTTGCAACTTTTTTTAGCTTAAAAAAGTTTTTAAACCAAACATGCATGTTTAAGCTTAATGTCATGTTAGAGATTTTCTTTCTAATTTTTTTTTTCTTCATTTAATAAGAGTTCAGTTGGAAATTTTGGTTCATTACTTGTAAGCTTGTGGCTTTAACCATTCACGTGCCTTTAAATGGGAAAATAGAAAAGAAAGGGGGAAAGAAAAGGCAGAAAAAAACATTACCAAACGTAACTTAACGAAGTGGAAGCTAGAGAAAATTAAGTGGTAAATGAATACTTACATTGGTAATGGCATTGGTAATTGCTGGTTGCACCTACTCAGATAAACGTATAGAGGGACGGACAGGGGTATGGTTGATTGTGTTTAAATGTTTAAATATCTGTGTACTTAGAGGATTAAAGGTCATTTGCATATTTTTACGAAATTACTTTAATAACACTGATTATTGTTTTCTTTTTTTTTTTGCAAGTGGAATTTTTGTGTTTGTAATGAAATTCCTTATAACATGTATACATCATTTTAAAATAATAAAACAAGTTATTTTGAAGGGGGAAACATTAACAACATTCCTTGGATAAAGTTTAACAAGTTAATATATTTAACTGTTTTGCTTAATTTTATTTAAGCTTTTTAACGAAAATTCCCTTAAGTTAAATACATATATATATATAATATTTGTGGTTTAAATTAAAATAAATATTTATTTATGATGACCATTCTTTATTCGTTATTTTTAAAATTTCGTTTGTAGCGGATTTTTTATTTTTTGCAACACAAAGAATTTTTCGCTACCTTTTCTTGTTGTGTTTTTTTGCTTTGTTTTAATTTCGAGGAATCGTTAGTTTTATTGTTTTAAATCTTTCCAAAAAACTAAACAGAAGTTGGTTATTTATAAATCACATTTAATAAAAAACTGCATGACGTAAATTTTTTGTTGTTATGCTTTTTATAAAGAATTATTTCGCAAAATAAAAAAAAAAACCTTGAAAAAAATTTTTCTAAAAACTAAATTTTATGGTTTTTAATTTAAAATTAATTTTTGTTTTGAAAAATGGGTCAACATATAGAAAATATAATGATGTTTCATTGACACCTAGATCAATTAATCATTAATCTTTATAAATCTATAATTTGTTTATATTTTAACTAAATTTTAACACTTTTAATTATGGTGTTAAATTAGGCCTAGTTAGGGTTGGTTTAAAGTTTTAAAAACACTAATTTTTCTATTGAAAGGTTAAGTTAATTATAGTCTATCAAAGTACTATGAGAAGCTAATCGGATTTAATTTTAAGTTAAATATTTGTTAATTAAGTTATACTTTAGAAATCTTTTAAAGAATTACTAAATGCTTGTCAAAATTTGAACGGCAGATTTCTTATTCATAGGCAGCGTTAAAAAAGTTCGTTTTCAAAGTCTTTTGTTTTCACACTTCATGTTTAATAATGAAAAATAATTGTTTAAGTTGTTTTTTATAAAAAAATCAACTAATATTAAAGTTTAAGAAAAAATAGTCTACAACTAAACTAATACTATAATAATAATTTCCTAATTAAAAAATAACAATTTAAATTTTTTTTACAAACAAAAATGCTCGCTGTTTTTCCTGTTCATTAAACAAACACTCCCTATTCATTAAAAAACAAATAATCAAATATTAATTATTTTAAAATTATTTATACACTATTACTTAAAGTATTTTTTAATTATTTTCTTTTATTTTTTCACAAAACGCACCCACATAACAAAAATAAAAAAACAAACACACCACTTTAACCACATGCAACCATGACATCATCATAATCATCATACGTATCTCACAATAATGACGTTTGTAACTTAATTTTATGTATAATTAAACAATTCATAATTAAAAAAAAAAAAAAACATTTCAACATTCAAATCAATTAAACCTCATAACACTTTTTTTTACAAACATCAAAAATCATTTTCGACATATTGCACGTGTTAAACATAAATTTTCGTAATGGATTTTCAAAATAATAATAAAACATTTTCTTGTCATTTTTAATGTAAATAATATTTTTGTCATATATTTTTTTGCTGGTCAACAACAAAAAACTCCATTTGTATATAAAAAAAACTATTGTGTGTTACATGAACATCATATTATTTGGATACATTCTGGTACATAACAAAAACCACCAAACACGCTTATTTCCATTCTAAAAATATTGAAAACATTAAAAAAATATATTAAGATCGGGTTGCCTTAGTAACTGCTGCACCACCGAGTTATACACGTATGTATCACTATTTTCCAGCACACTTGACAACGCACCCGTTTTGTTTTTATCCTCAACCCCCACCTCCACCACCATTAGCACCACCTACCATGACACAATTGCCAGCTCCGCCAACACTTAAACAATTGGGCAATTCGTTGAGTTCTATGACACAAGCACATATAGCACAAACATTAAGATATCCAGGTAAGAGAAAGAGATAGAGACAGAAGATGTTAACAAAAAATTACCCCAAACAAAATCTCACACAAATGATAAATTTACATAATAGTATTAAGTTAATAATTAAAGATAAAACTGGATTAAAGTCTAAACTTTAGAATGGTTAATAGATTAGACTAGGCTCTGAAGTATATACTAGACTATAATCAGAACTATAGAATAGACTAGAGTCGGAAGTATATACTATAGACTATATTCTGAACTATTGCCTAGTTCTTATTTTGTACAAGTCCAGAATAAGCTGTAGATAGACTTTAGACCAGGCTGACCTGTAGACTAGTCTATAGTCTAGCCTTGATTTTCGAGTAGATTAAAGTTAGCACTAGACTAAACTATATTCGGTATTATAATCCTTCTTAACTATAAATTGGACTAAATTTTTGTCTGGATTATAAATTGAAATATAGTCTGAATTATGTCTATAGTCTGTACTATTAGTCTATAGTCTGTACTATTATACTATATCCTGAACTATAGACTAGACTTTCATCTGGACTGTAGATTATGTATAGTCAGATTTATGAACTAGATTATAGTCAGGAATACAGACCATAGACAGGACTATTGACTGAAATATAGGCTATACAATAGTCTAGAATTTAGAATTGATTATAATCAGGTCTGTAGACTCGAGTACAGTTTATACTACAGAATAGACTGTAGAGTGAAATACAGTCTAAACTATAGACTGCACTATATGTATCTGGACTGTAGACTACCATATAGTCAAGTTAATGGACTATATTGTAGTCAGAATTACAGACTATAATTTGGATTTTTGACAGAACTACAGCTTATAGAAAAGTCTTTAATCTCGACTATAGGAAATACTATAGTCTTGACTATGGATTAGATTTTAGTCTTGACTATAGAAAAAAATATAGTCCCGACTGTAGACAAGAATATAGACTGGACTATAGTCTTGGTTATTGTCCAGACTAATGTCAAGTTCTTATCATATTATCAAATAGCTTATATCAAATATTTCGAAATTCTATTTAATTAATATTTAAACAACTTTTTTCTTCCTTTTCAAAAAACACAAAATTTCTAGGTTTATTTATACGTCCCGATGAAACCAATTTGTATACAACTTTGGAACCTACTTTAAGCAGTAATCCCAATGTATATTTTCAACGTGGCGGTGCTGTTCATCCCGGCATGATGTATTAATAGAACTTTAAGTAATCATCCCCCCTTTTCTATAAATTACTGAAATTAATTATAAGTTTAAACAAGTAATTATACATAATACTCATTATTAAGTACAGGGTCTCAAACAGCATATAAAACAGTTTTAAAACGAACCCTTTTAATCATACAATTAAAGTTTTATGAAAAAAATATATATAAACAAAAACATCACCACCATATATTTAAGTTTTAAATATTTTACAAAAAACACTCAAGACTTTTTTAATTTAATTTAAAATAAAATATAAATAGTTTTAAATCATGAAAAGCAAACGCTCATTAGTTGTTAAGTTATACATTCTAGTTTCTTAAAAAAAAAACAAAAACTCCAGCGCCTAAATACTTGATTGTTTACTTTAATGTCAATAATTAATAAGTGTTTAGAAAAAAATTTAAGAACTTAAAATTTAACAAATACTTTAAAATTTTAGTTATGAAAAAAATACCTAAATAATGTTCATTAGTATTAAATTGTGAAAAAGAGAAAAAAGTAAGAGATAAAAACAATTAATTTCTTTTTTTGAGAAAATATTTGGCCTTAATAATAAAAAAAAAAAGAAAACAAAAAGAACTTAAAGTGCAACAATTAGTAATTAGCAATAATCAATGAAATTGATTATTTAAGTTTAAAAATTAAATTTTATACTTTTTTTCTTTTTAATTTTTGTAAATAAAAACAACATAATTTTGTAATTTTTCTATTTAAGTATAAAACAAACGAAAAAATAAAATAAAATGAGTAAATTTCAAATTAAAGTAAAATGAATAATGTTGAACAGTACTTTTATTATAGAAATTATTAAGGTAAGTAATTAATGTAATTAATCATATAAATAACAGGGACTGACTTGACACTTTAGCTGCCTTAAAACGCTTCCATTTACGCATTTCAGTGTTTATAAACATGTTCTTATTTGAGATTATGTCAACTGTAGTTGTATTTTACAATTTATCATAATTTTGCAATATTTATAAGATCGAATTCGTGTAAACAAATTTTTAAATTAAGATAAATAGTATTGAACTTTGTTTTCTTCTTAATGAAGAAAAACGACTTAATTTTAAAAATTCTACTTAAAAATGGTTTAAAAATGAAGTTTAAAAACAATGTTGTAGAAGCTTCGCAGCAAGATGAGCAATATGTATATGTAAACAAAAAAACAATTTAGCAACATTTCAACAAGGACTAATGATAAAGTATTCTCATAGAAATTAGAGAGAGAACCAGTTTCTATTCCCAAAATGTAGGGTATCTTAATATTATTCGAAAAAAGTGTCAAGTTTTCAAGCTATTTGAATGCAATCAATTTCAATTAGTGTTAAATACCAGTTCCACAAACATACTTTAATACATATAACATCTGACTCGTGTTAATTCATTGAATGATATATTATTGAAAAAAAATCTTGTAAATATACAGTAGTTGTTATAGGGAGCATAAAACAATTTATTATAATTGATTAATTTGATGAGAAAAAAGTTCCTTTTACATACACCTAGGCGCCATACATGGTTTAAAAGGCAGCTTAATAAAGACTTGTTTTATGGACTTTTTTTAATATACACCTTAAGCTATGAAGGATTCCTTTAATTAGTTCATATGGTTGCAATTTTATAACAAGCATTTATTGCGTTAATGGTCTATGTAGTAATTTATTAATTTTGTTAAAGATTCTAAGAATATTTAATGTGCTGCAGACTAGACTATGAACTAAAGTACAAATCAGACTAGACTATAGGCAAGACTATAGATAGGACTGTAGACCAGACAATATTCTAGATTATAGACAAGATTATATATTAGACAATAGAGTATCTATAAAGTAGACTTTAGAGTAAACTATAGACTAGGTTATGGACTAGATTATAGACTAGAACATAAACAAGACTATAGAGTAGACTATAGACCAGATCATGTACTAGACTATAGACTAGACTATAGACTAGATTATAGACCAGACTATAGACTAGACTATAGACTAGACTGTAGACTAGACTATAGACTAGACTATAGACTAGACTATAGACTAGACCATAGACTAGACTATAGATTAGACCATAGACTAGACTATATACTATACCATAGACTAGACTATAGACTAGACTATAGACTAGACTATAGACTAGACTATAGACTAGACTATAGACTAGACTATAGACTAGACTATAGACTAGACTATAGACTAGACTATAGACTAGACTATAGACTAGACTATAGACTAGACTATAGACTAGACTATAGACTAGACTATAGACTAGACTATAGACTAGACTATAGACTAGACTATAGACTAGACTATAGACTAGTCTATAGACTAGACTATTGTTTGGAGTATTTAGAACAATGTCGATAAAAAACCTTTCAAACATGGAACCATATATAGCGCAGCTAAAGACGGTTAAGAATTAAAAATTTGTAGAAAATTCCTTTTTTTTTAATTAAGAACAAACCAATTATTAAATATTCATTATTTAATATATTATTTTGTTTCATTTATCTTTTACTTTTCCAGAAACAAAACTGTTATAAAACCAAAAAATTTGTCACGATTATATTATTAAAAAAGCAAAAAAAAAATAATAACTAAAAATTTTTTTCATATTTCCCATTTGGCCTAAGGTGATAAAAAACTAAAGGAACATTAAATTTTTTCCAATTAAAATTCTTGAATTTTTAAGACCAAATTTTACACTCTAACTTACGCCTCTGAAAAAATAACACACACAAATTCTTAAACAGCAAAAAAAAAAAATGGAAAAAAATCGTAAACATTAAAAATCTATAAAGATTTTTTTGCGCATAGATTTTTATTTCAATATTTAAGTAACCATTGACTACAATACTACAATTTTAATTGCATATGAAAGCCAATGCCAGCAGAAGGAGGAATGGAAAAAACGTTTAGTGGTCCACAAAGAAAATGTTTATATGAACACAAAAAAAAAAAAAACCTAAAGAATATGTAATAATAACAAGAATTTTTACGATTATTATATGAAGTCCTAATTCGTGCAAACCAAAAAAAATATATATTTATTAAAAAAGAAAAAAAGGGCATTGAATTACTAGCAATATCTAGTCATGGACATTTAGTAAAAAATCCATATACATATACAAAATATATAGTAAAAAAGCAACAACAAAAACAATCACCATTCCTAAGTTTTGTTTTTGTAGTAAAACTTTAAAGTATATTTTAAGTAGACGTGTACGTAACAGAACGTAACCAGAGAACTTTTAAAAGAACTTGAACAAATTTACCTTAACAAAAATAATTTTATCGCTTTACTGTCAAATAGAAATCATAAAAGTCATATACCGAAAATTTACTTTTCGAGCTAAAAACATGACAACCTCTTAAAAAAAATCTAAACAAAAAATGTTAAAACGTTTAAATATTTAAGGGCAGTGTTGTCAATTACTTTTTAAGAAAATAATTAATAGTGAATTTTTCGAAAAAAAATAATAAAAATAATTCTTTGTTGTATGAAATTTGAGTAGAATAATATTTCTAGTTCAATGATTTTAAAGTTGAGTACCAAACGATTAATTTATATAGAGTTGAAATATGACAAATTTTAAGAAATTTGAAGGAATCTCTGTTATAAAGCAGAATAGCTTAAAACTCATTATTGTTAGAATCTAGCTTTAAATAAGGAATTATTTAGTATTTCTTAAAAAAGTTTTTATTTTTATAAGTTGACATTACTGTTAAAGCAGGTAAACGAAAAAATTTCAATGAAAGCATTTCTAGGAGAACTGGGGTAAAATACAAAGAATACTATAGCCTATAGACTATTGCCTTGGATATAGACTTGTCTATAGACAAGACTATAGACTAGACTGTAGACTAGACTATAGACTAGACTGTAGACTAGACTAAAGACTAGACTGTAGACTAGACTATAGACTAGACTAAAACCTAGACTATAGACTAGACTATAGAATAGACTATAGACTAAACTATAGAATAGACTATAGAATAGACTATAGACTAGACTTTAGACTAGACTATAAAATAGACTATATACTAGACTAGACAATATATAAAATTGTAGCAAAACTAATTATGTTTAATGAAGTTCTTTTTTTAATAAAATTCCACCAAATAATTTCGTGTACTCCCTTTATAAAACGAAACCCAATTTTAAACACAATAAAAATCCTTGAGAGAGAAGATGTTATAAAATGAAATTGCACGTACAAGTTTGGGTATACAATATTATTTCGTTGTCTTTAGTGGGTTTTCTTTTTTTTCTTACTTTTTTGTCTACTACTTAAAAAACCAAAAATACGTCGACGAAAAGCACATTATCTGAGAGTTCTATTTCGTTGATTCCTTCTATTTATATTGTGTATTTTTCAGTGTATTTACCAAACATACATAGCCAAACAACAAAACGTGACTCTAGACTTTAAGAGTAGCAGAGGTGGGTATAGTTATAGCTGTCTATATGTTAGAATGTGTCTTAAGCTCGAATTCTATTTCAACGATCTTTTTTTTTTGGTTGTGGTTTTTATTTCTTTTTCTCCACAGCTAAATGGGGATTTACTAAAAACGTGGAGAAGTAGTGGAGGCTATGAATCTCAAAGGAATAATAAAATGTTAAATAATGTTAAAAAGATGAAGTTTGACTTTAAACGAAATAATAATAAAAATGAGAAGCTATAAAATTTTCACAAAAACCATAATGATAGAGTTACGACAATATTTACAGCACACACATTATGAACTAAAAAAAAATACAATAAAAAATCTAACTAACGAGGAGTATCATTTTTTTAGCCCAAAAGTGAGAGTAAGATTAGACCTTTAACTACAAACTAGCTATTTTCTTAAAAAAAATAGTGGATTCCTAGTGATTTTGATTTTCCTGGGGATTTGTATAATGTTACAGATAATGAATACTCTTTATAATCTCACTACTAATTTAAGTCAGTTAATACTTTTTTGTGGCAAAAATTTGAGTTTTTTTTTTCTTCACCCAATAATCTTTGAAAATAAAGAAAAATATTTTATAAATTTTATAAATCGTATAAATGAAGATTATATTTTTTATTTGAAATATTTATGCTGCATGAACATTTTTAACGTCAACAAACAGCTTTATGGGGGTTTAATTATTTTTTATGTTTTCTGGGAAAATTTGAAATGCCAATTAGAAAGTTTTTGTTTAACAGTAACAAAAATGTTTGCCTTTTATAAAACTTTTAATGAGAAACCTAAGTTAAGTGTTAATTAATCAATTTTTAAAAATTATTTTAATTATTTTAAAACTTAAATATTTAATTATGAAGAAAATTTGTCTATAGAAAAATAATTCATAATTTTCGTGGAAAGAGAGAATTTCTGGAACAATTTTACAAAAATTAATATTAGTAAATTATAAAAAAGAATAATTTGACATAATACTCTACAGAAAGAGATTTTATTAAAAATGATATAAAAAATAACAGTTTTCGAAAATTTCTATAAAAGTGAAGTGTGCTTGAAATTCTTGCTAACCGAACATAACGAAATCATCTCATGAAGTGAGCATTTTCAGTTTAATTAAGTGTATAACAGAAGTTATCAAACAATATTATACAAAGTATGTATTTTGAACCCGCAGCTATATAAATATACTTATTTATATATTCATGCAACAACAAGAAGAAAATCAGTTACAATATCAAGTTCTAATATTTAAACTTAATTACTTTAATACATTCATTAATGAATCCGGAAAAAAGATCCTAGAGTCATTAAGGTGCAGCTTAGAGATTAAAACGGCAAAAATAACAGAAACAACAACAACAACGCCTTTTTTAACTTAAAATGTAATTGATCACTTGGGAAAAAAACTGTATGACAGCACAACATGTCAAATAGACTTGGTTGAAAGATGGACGTTCAAACAAATAAATAGGAAAGAAGAAAATGGACAGACGGATGGACGCAGGAACAGACAGACAGAACGAACAAGCAAAGACACTAACAAAATAACAAAAAGCATAGGGACAGTTAGATTCAAATGGTAGATGGATAGGATTGGTTGGACAGACAGACAGTTAGACGTAGCAATATTATAGTGAGAGTTAAATTGCATGAGCTGACATTGGAATAAACGACAGACAGACAAATAGTTAAAAGGACGGACGGACATTAAGACAGACAGGAAGAAGAAGGTATGAAAAGCAACAAGCCCAGTACTAACACTACACTGTAGTACTTGTTAAGCGTACTCGGCCGCTGGTACTAAGGACAGTCGTTTGGATTTACTATTTTAAGTTGAGTTAGAAAAAGAACGAAGTAACAAAACAAAACTAACAAACATTTCACGCTGAGCTGTCACTAGCAAAATAAATGACGCCGCAACGAATAACATGACAACTTCAACTCAACCACAGAGTGATCATTGCCGCCATAAAACGGTATAACAGGAATAGAAAAATAGGGATTTTTTTCAGTTTCAGCAGTTTTTGCACGTTACTTAGTTCCAGCTATGGCCACATTATGCAACATGTTCAAACGATGCGTACTCTAAGTAAAAAACACCATGAAAATGTTTGCAAATGAAAACTGCTTTATTTTGTCAGTTTATTTGTTTGTATGCTGCTAGCAGCAAACCATTATCATCATCTTCTAAAGCAATGGATGGATGGATATTAAAACGCTAAAGATTCTTCTATTTTATATTTATAGAAGATTGCAGATTTATATGTTTCTGCTGCAGTTGCTGTTGTTGGAGTATTTGTATTTGTTACTTTTTCTAAATAACGTGACAAAAACATGGTATAAAAAACACATTCTAACATTGATTGACTTGTGATATGTAAGCGACTCTAATTGAGTGTCAATTTACGCAACGCAATACACAACACAACAGGATTAAACTTTAAATGGAAGTACATACGTAGTTAAAACTTGCAACTACTACTGCAGCAGAAATAGTATAGAATATAAAAATAAAATATAAGTGTATAACCAAACTATCATTATTTAAAGAACAAAAACACAAAACAAATAGGAAACCAACAAATAAAACATTACACAGTAGTCAAGTTACAATACCAACAAATGCAATTTATACACACTTAGATACTTAGATGTGACAGCCTTTAAACATTTCTCAAGCATTTCAATTTCATTTTTTTATTTTTAAACATTTAAAAAAAGGTATTACATCTTCTATATGCTTGTTGTGTTCCCTCAATTTTATTAAATGGCTTTTCTTTTCTTTGCAACAATGCATGATAATAATCCCTACAGCCACAATAGTTGTTGTCTAGAATGATGATGCTGCATCATCGTCGCATGGTCTTAATCATGGACATTACCAATGTAATTTCCCCTCATCATTATTGTGGTACGTTTTTTAGTTTTCTTCTATTTTTTTATGAAAATGTCAATGAGTTGTAATAGAAATTGTATTGTAACATATTTTTCAGCTGTAGATAAACTCAATAGCAGTCAGCCACACACTTAATTAATGCATTTTTTATAAATTCAAGCAGTTTTTTCATTTGAAAATTCCCTTAAAACAGGGTTCAGTTTAAAACAGTGAAAATAACATTTTCAAAATGTTTTATAATATATTTCTACTAAAAGAAAACTTTTTCAAAAAGATAACTTTTGTAATATGTTTTATAAAAAGAAAATTCATTAAAGTTTCTATAAAGTAGAGAAAATTTCAAAAAATCTCTATAAAAAGAGAAAAATTCAATAATATCCTTCCTATAAAAATGAAAACATTTCAAAAAATTTCAGAAATTTCAAAAAATTGAAATTTATCTTCTACAAACATAAATTTGAAATTTTTTTTCTAAAAGGAGAAAATTATGGAACACTTATGCAACATTCATAACAAATTTTCAAAATTGCTTTGAAAAGAAAAAAATTTTAACATTTCAAAAATTATTTATAAAAGGAAAAATAATTGTAAACAAGAGAAAATTTCAAAAAAATGCGAAATATTTTTACCAAAAAAATAAATCAATAATACTTTCTCCATAAAAAAGAGAGAATAAAAATGGAAAATTTGAAAATTGTCTATAAAAAAATGAAAAATTCGAAAAAAAATCTTATATAGAGAAACAACAAAATTTCGAAATTTTTTTCATAAAAAACTGTTTCGAACATTTTCTATAAATATTTAAACATTTTTAATTTTTTTTATAAAAAAGAAAAAAAATTAAAAAAAGTTAAAATTATTTTCAAAATGTTTCTGTAAAAATGGAAAATTAAAAAATTGTCAATAAAATGAAAAATGTAATAAATTTTTCTATAAAAGTAGAAAATTTGAAAATTTCCTATAAAAAGAGAAAATTGCGAAAATGTCCTATAAAAAAAACATTTTGATCAATTTATAAAAAGGAAAATTTTTTAAAATTCTTATGAAGACCAAATTTATTTGAAAATTTTATTGCACAGTTTTAAAGAAAATATTAAAGTTGTTCATACAAAGGACACAGAAAAAAAGAAGTTACAAAAATAAAACTCCTGGGGATATCTTGATCTATAGTTGAATATTTGATTTTTAAATGTTAAAGTATATTTATAAATTTCTTCAAGCCTCCATCATCATTATCTTCACAGACAATATTGTCGTCATTTTGGCATCCCCATCAGCATCATCTTCATCATTATTAACATTTTATTTCTCCCTCTATGGACATGTTGCCTGTATATGGGTATTGTTGACCACATAATTTGCTATTTTAAGTATTAATGTTGTGTTTATTTAGTTTTTTTTTTTTATTCTCTGTTGAGTTTTTCTTTATCTAGCCATTTTTATTGTTGCAAGAGGCGCTTAGAAAATTAACAAAAACATTTTTAAAATCATTGCTAACATAGCAATTGTAGTTGCTATTGCTAATAGCCAAGCAACTCGACTTCGCCTTAATGCAGTATTTTTTAATTTTCTTACTTTTGCGTTACGCTATTAGTTTCGATATCATTAAGTATCGTGGTCGTCGTTGTTGTTTGTTTTCAAGATTTTAAGAAATGCGTTTAAAATCCTTTCAAACAAACATCACACACTATGTATGTATTTTTATTGTTGTTATAAAATCCAATAACAACTGCAACAACAACTTGGAAAAAAAGCACAAAGATAATGAAATATTTCAAATATGCATTTTTATCGCAATTTACAAAAGGTGGTGATGATGATGGCAATGGTGATGGCATTTATGAATGTGTGGCAATTGGCTTTAATTTATCATTACGTTTGTATGTGCAAGTATGTTTGCAGCAATTAGTAATGGATAATTGTGACAAGGAATGTTTGATAATTATTAATAATTTTTATTTGCTTTTTGGTTTTAACAGAAACCTAAATAAATTCTATAACAAATGTTTTTTTTTGTGGGGAAAAGCTTAATGTGAAAGCTTTTTAAAATAGGGCACAATTTTTCTAAAAAAATATAAATAAAAGGAAAACATTTATAAAATGTTCTATAAAAAGAGAGACTATAAAATATTTTCTATAAAAAATAGATATATTTCAAAACATTTTCAAAAAATTAAAATTTTAATAATTTTATATAAAAAATAAATTTTTGAAATATTTCGATATTTTTCTAAAAAGGAAAAAATTTTTAATAATATTTATAATATAAGAAACAATTTGAAAAAAAAATAAAAAAGTGAAAATTTCGAAAATTTGTCTAAAAAACAAGACTGTTACATAAATGGGATTTTTGGAGTTTTTTTTTTAATAAGAGGAAACTTTGAAAATGTTATTTTTAGATGTAATTTTTGTAAATTTTTCTAAAATAAGAATATGTTAATAAGTTTCATTTTAAAAAACAATAAAATTAGAAAATTTTTTAAATAAATGGAAAATTCCAAAAATAAAAAGATTTACTGCCAAACAAAACGTTTTCTTAAATATTAGCAAAAATAAGCATAATTTCCATTAAAAAGTATTGATTTAAGCAATTTGCATATGTTGCAATATTAAAAACTCTCTATTATATAAAAACCCACCCAAAAAAGGCTTAAAGAATACGACTCAATGACAATTAATCGTAATTTACGTAATATTTTCATAACATTTTCACTATCGCAGCAGGACTGTCGTCTAGTTTTTTTTTTCTTGAGCGAATGATCAGCCTTAAAAGAAAAACACACAAACATAACTTAAGAAAAACCCACGTCCTGTCTGTCACTTGTTTTAAAAGGGTCTGTCTTGTCACAACAACATGTTACATACATGTAACAAATGATTTCACCAAAACAAACCAAAAAAAAAATAGGAGAAAAAAGTACAAGTATGATTTGACTGCCGACCAACGTTCATATAACAGAGAAATAAATGGACTAGAGTTTTATTTTTCTGAAATATAAAATTAAGTACTTGTACTCACACTCACGCATACGCTACAGGGCCTTTAAAACTAAAAATTCTTCAAGGCAGGGCCACCACATGATTTGTTCATTCCTTTTTTTTTAATTTTGCACTGTTAATACACACCGACATGAGCAGAATAAGTAGATCAAAATTGTTGCTACCGCTTTAAACGCCAACAGAAAAATAATTTAACTCATTGTTGCAAAATTTATTATACTAGAAAATTGCGTATAATATTGCAGGGAATTGTAATAATTTTCGGGATTTTATTTTTTTTATTGTTGTTGTTTGGTAGTTTGTTTACTTGGCAAATAAATGTCTTTGTGAAATATGACATATAACACACATGGCAACAGATAGACAACAAACATAAAACTAAGAGTCACACACAGATAGATAGCCACAAAACATTGAGATTTTTCTGTTGTTGGCAAAAGAATTATTGTAGTTTTAGGAAAAAGTGAATTTTACGATAAAAATTTTAAGATTTATTTCCATATACTATAAAAACTTTAAAATAGCAATACAAAAAAACAACAACAAATTACACAACAACATGTTTAAGTCTAGCATATTGTTGCTATAATTTCCTTGGCTGTTTAGCTGACTAGCTGGCAAACTGGCTTGAAGACTTTATCATTGTTTGCAACAACATACGGTAATAGCAGCACATGGAATTTACCTATTCGCTAGAGTATGTACTTGCAAATGTGGTTAAGAATTGCCACAAATTACTTTTGCTTTTTTTTCCTTCCTCTCGCTGTCTCTGAGACGTTTGCAACAAAATAACAAATAATATGTATATAAGAAAATAAAATAAACATTACCACCACTTTCAGTCAACTAACCAGATCACAAAATGCATTGCACATACATGTATCCATCCATCCGACTCAAGTACTTTACATACATGGAATATAGAGTTTACATTTTTTTGTCCTCTAAACACTGAGTTGATTGATTTTTGTTATAAAATGTGATTTCCGCATAATTCTTGTTTTCTGGCTGCTCTGTTAGCTAAAGTGAGGGAAAAAACAGAGACGTAGCTAGTTTTGTCAAAAATTTCGGGTAATTGTTTTGATAATCTTTGACAAAATGTACATTTTTCTACAGAAACATAATAAACGAGATTTTTTTGAAAATTTTTAACGAAAAAAAAATAAACCTTGGAAGTTTTTTATGAAATCCAGAGAAAATTAGGAAAATTTTATATTAAATAAGAGAAAATTTTTCTAAAATAAAACATAACTTTGAAAAATATCTGAAATAAGAGAAAAAATAAAAATAAAATAAGAAAAAATTTAAAAAATTTCTACAAGAGAACTTTTTAAAAAATTGTGTGAAAAATGACAAATATATATAAAAAATCTAGAAAATAACGAAATTTCAAAAATAAGAGACATTTTAAAGAAAATTTTAATAATGTACTTAAAATATTGAAAATTTGATATAAAAATAGAAATTTTTAGAAGATTTTTCTACAATTAGAGAAAGTTTTGAAATTTTCCTTTAAAAAAGGGGAAATTTTCCGAAATAAACTAAGTTTTTTGTAAAACATGAGAAAATTTCGAAAAATTTGGAAAATGTTTCAAAATTTTCAAAATTTTTTTACAAAAAAAAAAAAAAAGAAATTATTAATAATTTTCTATAATAAAATGAAATTTTTAACATTCTATAGGAAAAATAGAGAACATTTTAAAATTTTTAATGAAAATTTCACATTTTTTAAAAATTTATAAATTGAAAATGTTTTATAAAATAAAAATTTTTCTATTAAAAATAAATGTTCTTAAAAGGATTTTTAAATTCTCCATAAAAAAATTATTAATAATTGCCCTCTGTTACCTACGAAAACGAGGAGAAACAGTTAAAGCCCCTTTTTGTGCTAAAACCAATAAAGTTGTATGTATAATTTTCCTTAATAGAGGAGTATGTTTTTAGTATAGACAAATAGTTATTGACGTCTACTTATACGCCCTATTATATATACATACATATATGTACATATGTATATGCAGAATTTTAGCATATTTGGTGGGTTATTTATCATTTTGTCTGTTTTGTTTTGTTTCATTTTATTTTCAAAATTGTCTTGACCATTTTCAATTTGTCTTTGACAAATTTGTTTCCAGTTTGACACACAAATAATTTAATAGTTGTTTTTTTTTATTTTTTCATTTTTGTTTGGTTTATTTAAAGTTCAACAAAATGTTTTACAACGAGTGTAGTACACTTTAGGCCTAATACGGTAAATTGTACTGTTTTATTTCGGTCTTGTTTGTTTATTTCTTCTATTTGCTGTGGTATTTATTTTTACAGTATTAGAGAATTATCTTCTCGTTCCACCCGCTGTCAAACACGAATTTATTTGTCGCACGTTCAAGTAAGTCAGCATCACACGCAAATCTTGTTGTTAAGGTGATTTTTTTCTCTTTTATTCTGTTTAGATTTGTTCCTAGTTGATCTGGTTGTAGTTGTATAGTATCTTGCAGCACTAGAATAGCACTACAACACTAATTGTCAACTGGTTCCATGCAAAAATCAAAGGAATATAAAACAAAAAAAAGTAAAAAAAAGACAAAATAATGTGAAAAAGAATCGTGCTCTTGAAAAGAGTTGTTGGACCAGTCCTCTTAACCATCAGCCATAAATGCAACAGGGGCATCATCATTTGTTAAAGCCAAGTCATGAGAACAGACTGACTAACATTATATGTATGTGGACTAACATAAATACGTCGCCAATTTTATAGCGGATGCGTAAACGCATTTTTACGAAAACTGCCGTTAGGGTCGGTAAATTGCAGCCTAAAGGCCTATGAATTACAACTACGTGCATAAATATAGCCATGAAACAAACCAACATAACACTACATACAAACAAATAAACTGCAACAAGACAAGTTAGACTCAACTCAAACAGGGAACATTGTAGCCCAAACGGACGGGCGTTCAAACAAATGTTCTTCATACCATGAAGAAGAAGTTTAAATTGTATAATACTTAAATGAAAACATTTTGAAAATGATTAGGGGTGTGGAGACGTAGACATTTTCGGTTGGAAGTTGATTCTTAGTATTAGCCAACGAATTGTTGGGTGTAGAAAACCACTTATACTTTGAATACTACTTATTTGTAACATCTAATGTTTTACGTACATACGTGCACGTTTAGCATTAGTTATGGCTTGAAATCAGCAAACGGATGAGATGGCACAGTTATAAACAGAAGCCTGGCTATAAAGTGACAAAATTTAAGTGTTCTTTGGCTTTAAAGATTTACAGCCAGAGATTTATAGAGCAGTTATACTATTATTTGCAAATATACATTAATTATTAATTTAAGAATTTTTAATAGATTTAAATATAAGATATTTGTTAATTTTAATAACAAAAAAAAATAGCAAAACCTGTAATAGTATTCATGGCATGAGTATTAGTTACAAATAAAAGTAACTGTAGCATTTCAAATTATTATTAATGAAGAACTTCCTTGTAAATGCGTAAGAAAAACAAAAGACTTATGCAAAGAACTTGTGTCAGAGGCAGTGGTGTGTGAACAAAAGGAATGCCAATTAAGGAAACACATTGAAAAAAGCAATGGAAGTTGGTAGATGTGAATTATAAGTTTTTTACTTTTTTCAACATTTGTCATTTAATAATTTAAAATTTTGAGAAGATAGCGCTGATCAGGAGCAAAGTTGAATAGAATCAAGAAATTAAGAAATGTTAAAAAAAGTATAAAACTTTCAATCGGAACATTTCGATCTCATTGTAGTTTTATTAAAAAACTATATTAATGGGTTGTGATTTTTGTTTGTGTAATTCAAAATTATTTGGAAAACTCTGCATGACTTAACAAAAAGTTTCTTAAGATTTCATTAATATTCCATCTACTATAGCTTAAGTTATCATTAAGAGTTTTTTATTTCGGTATTGTATAGTATAATTAATTTAAAAATCTATGGTTGTTTAAGTCAACTGTATAACAACATGAAGCAGCAGTTTAATTTGTTTAAACTCTTTAATAAGAACTTTTTTTTTAATTATATACATACATAATATCTTTTCACAAGTCAACAACTATTAATGAAAATGCTACATCAACATGTTAATTGTAATATTGAAATTTAATTACAAACTGCAATTTATTTTTAAAGAAAATAATTAAGGAGGAGTTGATGGTTGGTATAATCAAATTGATAAATTAATGTTGAAATTATTGAATATAAAAAATTATATATATAAAATGTTAGAAAATTAATAGAACTCTGATATTATGTTTTTATATTCAATTAAGTTTTTATTTTATATATTCTTTATAAGCATAGTAAGTTTCTCTTATACTTAAAGTCAATTGAACTCCACCTACTTGTTCTGATTTAAAATACAAGGGACTTTTTGATGGCATACTTTCTACATATGATTTACTTTAAAAAAGGCATCTTTTTTAAAGAAAAACGTGATCAATTGAAATACAATTGTAGAATAATCTACAATTAAATAAGCTACTTAGTGGAAAATAAAGTTGCCCCCCCCCACTGACGTCTTTTCAACGTTCTAAAAGTTTTTAAGACAATAGCTCTTAAAAATTTTAGAATTTTACTACCATTTTGTGATTTTTATGGGATTTTAAGCAAAAATCTTTAACTAACTCATGAAATTCGTGTTGTTGACTAAAAGTATATTTATTCCAAAGAATATACAAATAGCTCACGGTATAATCTACTATGTTGCATTGAACTTCATAAAAAGAAAAGGCTATTTAATTAATTTTCACTTTTAAATATACAATATCTTGTTGTACTTCTAATGACTATTGAAAGTAATTTCTATCATTTCCCTTAATAAAAACCAGGAAAGTTATTTAATATCAATAAATATGCAAAGTGACATATTTATATGCATATTATTATTCTAAGGCATATTTTAAATACCCTGTGGAAAAGCTTTTAGAAAAATTTCTTAATCATCTTCACTAAATAATGTTTTACCTCAAAATAACTATTCTTATGAAAAACATAAAAACTTTTTTCAATAACAAAATACAGAAAAAGCATTTTTACTTTTTTAGCTTTTTCATAAAAATAACTGTTTTTATCGAGTAATCATTATAAAAGCATTTTTTAAAAAAGTAAACTTTTAAATTATTTCTACTTTTAAATTATTCTACTACTAAAAAGCTTTAATAAATAATACGGGTTTCTTTATTAACTAATTTTGCATAAAAAAGTAGTTTTTCATCGAATATCCAAAAAGAATTTAAACAAAAAAGCTTTTTCTAAACCAACTTTTCCTTTAATAGAAAATATGTAGCTTTTACGATAATTTTTTGTTTTCATTAAAGCTTTTATCAAAAACAATTTTTCACTTAAAAGCTTTCTTGACAAAAGAATTTTTTTATCCAAAATCTTATTCAATAGCTATCAAAACATAACTTTTGTAAATAAAAAGCTTTTTTATGAAAGGCTTAAAGCTTTTTTTCCAAAAAGTGTTAATAAAGAAAAAAAAGCTTTTTCATATAATCATTTTCAGCAAATCTTGTTTATTTTCTTAGCTCAACATTTCCTACAGGGACTTCATCTATTAAACTAATAGTCCACACAACTATTAACCGGAACCACCAACGTTTATAGAAATCTAAAAGTAATTCTTAACTATGTTTAAAACTGATTACCTCTTGTAAGGTTACAACAGCAGCAGCAAAAACAAACTAACAAACTAAATATCACATGAAAGATAGTGAGTAAATGATATTATACCATATAAAGTTGCATATAATCGAAAGTGTTATAGAAAAGAAAATGAATGAAATGAAACGAAACGATCTAAAGAAGAGGAAAACACAAAATAACTGAACTGTAAAAAAAAGTATAGTGAATAGAATCTAATAAATAGTGTTAGAATTATGTATGTGTATCTACTACTATTATGACTTCATGATCACGTACGATTACGAATACAAGAAGAATAAGAAAAAAAAACAAAAACGAAATATTCTAACATCCTTTCACATGAACACAGGCTACACATAGAGTGTAACACTGTGCAGCGTGTGTTTTTTCTTTTTAGATTGCAATGAAATGGAAGAGAAACTACAACAAGAAGCAGATAATTTAAGTTCATTACGTCATTACCGTGTACATACATGATGATACACACATAAGTATAAATACAAGTCCATTTTCTTGGCATCATTTTTTTTTTTGTTTTTGTTTTCTGCAGAAGACTCATGCTGGTTGCTTATTGCAGTTGTCTGTCTGCCATTCAGCCTGCCTGATTGTCCGCCTTGAAGAACTAGAAGAACATTACTAAAGTTACATACTTTATTTCAGCTACTAGTTTAATAGCAAACAATTTGTTTTTCACACTTTATGTTATAAAATTATAAACTTTGTTTTATTTGACCAATTTTAGTTTTGTAATTTTCTTTAGAGACAACTGAAAATGTTGTTGTTTGTGCCAAGCATTTATTAGTTTGTGTTGAAAATCTGTTTATTAAAAGTGAATCTTTAGCTTTTTTTAAAGAATTGCAATATTAGTATTCATTAGAGACTTTAGATGATTTTTTATTTCAGTTATAATTTATGATTCTAACTATGAACATGTCTGAATGCTGTCAATGCAAAACAACATGTGTTTTCAAGCTGATTTTGTTTTGTTCACATTTTTCTTTTTTTTCAACAAAAATGAAAAATATCTGCCAGACGTCAGTTTATACATGTAACACATTACAAGCTTTATCACTTTAAAGACAGACGTTGAGTCAAAAAAAAGACAACAAAGATCTAGTAAAGTTATAAATAAAGGTCTGTTGTCTCTCTGTAGTGTTTTTAAGGATTGAATTGGTTTTTAAGTTAAGCTTTTTGTATTAATAAATATTCAAAACTTAACATTTGCAAATGTAATTAAAGCAACAAAAAAATCTAGAAGAAAAAAAAACAACTTTAAGTCTGAGTTAATAGCTTATATTAAGGTGATGCTTAGCACCAGACAACAATCTTAATCTGCTGTGTTCTGTTTAGATCTTTACTGTTCTGTTAAGATCTGTTCGGTACGTTTCTGGACATTCTTTTTGGCCCCTAAAGCTACCAAACATATTTTTCATTATATTTGTTTGGCTTTTACGTTTTTTTGTGTTAATTCTTATTGCATTCGTTTGTAGATTTTTTTCTCTTATTTTTTTTTTTTTTTCAACGACATTTTGCTGTCAATCACTAACAGACATACGTATAAAAGAAATGAAATATTTCGTTTGCCACAAAAAAATCAGAACTGAACTCAAAAAAATCCTAGAAAAACCATTTGTTTTTAGAGTTACCATAGCAATAAAGATATTTTTCTAACCAAATCTGGTAATAAATTATTATTAAGGTGCGGAGTTTACACACTTAGAGGCGATCAAGCTAATGTTGGCAAAAAATAGAAATAAAAAAACTCACTTTAAATACATAAGTCAAATGTTACAAACGAGACTAATTTCCTAATGTTTCTCGGTTTAAAAGTTAATGTAAAATTTTATCATATTTTATTGATAAAAAAAACTTAGCAAAAGATAAATGTGCAAAAAACAAAAAAAAATAAATACCAATGAGTTTAATAAAAAGAAGAAGAAATCCAAAACGAAAGCAAAATCAATGTCAATTTATGAAAAATGTTGCACTTATTTTTTACACTTCCTGTTAAAAGTTTTGTATTAACAACTAAGAAGACATGACAGCAGAATCACGTCTTTGCAGTTTCCGCCTTTTAAGCTTAAAAAGCTCTTTTTTACAAATACACCAGAATTTTGTGAAAATCTAACATCTAATTTTAAATTAAAAGCTCCACAAATTATTCAACAAAAACTATCAATCCTAATTCACAAATATTAAAAAATAAATAATGAAAAGCTCTTTTACCCCTTAACAGCATAAAAGCTCAAGGTGATTTTAAAACTTTGGTAAAATATAGTTATCTAACAAACCTATTAAGGTTATTTCTTATGTAATAATCTTAAAAAATACTTAAACTAATAAAGTATAAAATATAAAAAATTTTATGTTTAAAAATCTGGTGACTCTAATTTTTTAAATACAAAACATTTTGATACCGAAAGTTTATCGAAAGTGCCGGCTGCTAGAAAAAGAAGAATAAGAATACGAAAAAAATGCCATCATAAATACTTGTGATTTTTTTTGCTTATTTCGATTCATTTTATTATTGCTTTAACATTTTTATGGTTTTTGTAAAGATTTCGAACGTAATAGGTTTGTTCCACTGTATGTAGTAAAGTTTAATGCTCCTAGAAGACTGGTGACTCCAAACCACATTATATGTTTTAATGATACTCAATGTTACAAATGGTTGTATATTTTTTTTTGTATTTAAGTTTTAGAGGTTCTTTTTTTGTCTTCTGGTAAAATGCAAAGGATGTTTCATTTTAGTAGTTTTTTTTTTTTTTGTATATTCTTTACACCAGTTTACGAAAAATATAAATGTCTGTATGTAACACGCACAAGTGCCACCATCAACATCATCAGTAAGAGATTGAGTGAGTGAGTGTCTTGGTTCCTTTTTGAAAATGTTAAAATAATAACAACAACAATAATAAAACAACAACTACTTTATAGAATTCTTTTTCGACTCGTACTACAATAGGGCATTCAACAACAACTACAGATACAGATATATGAGCAGTGATACAGTGCTGAGACAGATGAAGTGTCATTCATCTAGCCATAAAAGCTTTACTTAGCATAGATCTTAACTTAAAACCATAAACTAGAAGTCTATCTATTTGAGGGACCTCCTCTGTGGGAGCTTAAATCTCAGTAGACGTCTGAGATAAATAAAAAAAATTACAAAAACTTTAAAGAAAAAAACACACAAACAAAAAAACTTTGGCAATATGTTCTGTTTCTTGTACACATACGCACATACATACATAATTTTTTGTATGTACATAGACATAGATATACTATACATATTTATTGTAACATACAAGTACATACACTTAACAACAATACAGCAAAAGAATTGAAAACTTCAAGGTTAACTGGTCGTCGCCGCTTATTTGAACTTTTTCGCAAGATGTTTAGCTTTCATATTCCAGTCATACATGGTACACACATCCTTTGCAAAGTTCATAAGTACAAAAAGTTTGTGCACGAAATAAATTTACAACAAAAAAAGTTTTTTTTTTGTAAAAACAGCATAATAAATGAACAATTTTTCGTTTGTTTTTGAAATAACAAAAATTTGTTGAAAAAAGCTTTTTTACTGAAAGATTTTTCAGAGCTTTTTTCGGAAAATGTTTTCCGTATTCACTCTATAATTTTCGTTACAAAAATTTTTCTCAGCTGCACGCTTGTCGCATTTAATTTTCGATCTTTACTGTGAACATTTTAATGAAAAATTAAAGAAAAAATTACAAGCATCCTGCAGCATACATATTGTGGGATAGAAAATAGAAATCTATAATTTTTTAACACATATTTAAAAAAAATCAAAAGTATTCTAAATATTTCAATATAGTCTAATAAAATTTACTAACTGTTTATTCATATAGATTTACCTTAAGATTACTTATCGATAAGTTACATTTCAATTCATTTATGATTTGTAAATTATAATTTCTACAAATTGTGGGAGTGCTGAAATTTCAACATATTTTATTTTCTCAATCGCCTATTTTTATTTTCTTTGAATGGTTTCCTTCATAAATCTTAAATTAATACAAGACATTTAAGCACAACACGAAAAAACTATTTCCAATCGATTAATCTTTTTGTTTGCATTACCATGATTTATCAAAATGAAAGCAAAAGAAAAAAAATAAAACTACAAACTAAAAGAAAATGAATTATTGAAAACGAAGGTAATTTTTTTTTTGCGTGTTGCTTAGTAATTTGTCGCAATTTTTCAACTTTAAATTTCTTAAAGTTTTCTTAAATTTATTTTCATTTTTGTTGTTTTTTTTCAGCTGCTGTTGTTGTTGTTACTTTTGGTTATTTGTTGATGGCAACATCATCGACGACCACCTCCATTACTCCTCTTTAGACCAGAGTATGCTCAAGTTAGGAAGCAAAAGAAATAATACCTAAATAAAACTAAAACAACTTGGAAAAAAATAAAAGAAATAAGAACGTACAAGTTCTTCAATACCTTGGAGAATTTCCCAAGCTATTAAGCTCTTGCGGTCTGCTGCTGCAGTTGTTGTTATTGTTGTGTGACTTTTGAAAAAGAATAAATTGAATTCAATTTATAAATGTCGAGCGTTAAATGCATTTTTCTTAAAATGCATGTATGTGCATGTCCAGTTGCACTACGACTTTAACAGGAAAAAAACAACACAAAAAGTTAAGAAACACAGCTTTAAAGAACAATAAAATCCCTAGAGTTTTGAGACTTCATGAAGACTAGAACACTTTTACATCTGTTGTTCTCTGTAGGACTGTTTTAGACAAAAGTTTTAGTTTTTCTTATTTTTGTTTTTTATTATTATTTTTTTTTTCAAATTTTTTATTGTATTATTTCTAGTCTGTAAACAAAATAAACAACCTTGAAAATAACAATTGGCATCAACACCACCACCAACATATTTTTCTTGCCAAGATTATGCTTCAAAATAAATGGTCTGCTGTTGTGGTCTTGGGACTTTGTTATTGTTGTTGCTGTTAAAGTTTTTGAAAAATTAGACCAATTGAAATTTTAAAAGATTTTTTGAAAAATTATTCTTTCATACTTAAAATACCCTACACATGAGTATTAGAGAAAACTGAACTAGAACTGAATTAGAACTGAACTTGAAACGGAACTAGAACTGAACTAGAATTGAACTAGAACTGAACTAGAACTGAACTAGAACTGAACTAGAACTGAACTAGAACTGAACTAGAACTGAACTAGAACTGAACTAGAACTGAACTAGAACTGAACTAGAACTGAACTAGAACTAAACTAGAACTGAACTAGAACTCAACTAGAACTAACAAGAACTGAACTGGAACTGAACTAGAACTCAAC
This sequence comes from Lucilia cuprina, assembly GCF_022045245.1. Classification (NCBI taxonomy): domain Eukaryota; kingdom Metazoa; phylum Arthropoda; class Insecta; order Diptera; family Calliphoridae; genus Lucilia; species Lucilia cuprina. The sequence goes on along the minus strand of NC_060953.1, from coordinate 1,092,127 downwards.
TAGAACTAAACTATAACCGAACTAGAACTAGTATTAGAACTTGAACTACACCGCACAGCAAATTAAGATCAACATTATAAAATAAAGGAAGTATTTAGGAAAAATATTTAACAACCTATTAAAAGAAAAGATAAAACCAATTAGTCAATGACCATCAATCAGCCAAAATAATATACAAGCATTTTCAAGATTACTAAACAAGACATTTTTCAGTTATTGAGCACCAAGATAAAAATTTCTCAATTGAATTTTTTTATAAAAATCCACAACTTATTCTTAATTAAAAATATTAAATGCTGAGTACGGTAGCAACAAACTTGTTATTCTTAAATATGACTTGTTAAATTAAATAAATTTAAATTTAAAAGAAAATTCAAAACTCGAAACATTTATGCTGAGAACTGTTTGGTCGATACATGATTGTTATAAAAAAACGTTAGTTATACACGTTGTACTTATTTCTCTACATAAGAGTGTGTGTTCAAGCCATTGAAGCGCAAACTGAAAAAGTGAAAATGGTTAATTGCCCTTCTTAAGCTGCAAGCAGCATAGTATTCATATAATAATGATTTTGATTTTCTGCTTTTTTGCAGCAAATGCTGTTGGCTGCGTGTTCATTGCACATTAGATTGCAATTAATTAAAGTCAAAACTAAACTAACTTAGTTATGAATACATAAGCCAATGAGAGCTACCAAAATACGAATATTTCTTAGCTTCTTCAGCGTGCAATTTACAAATATTGTTTAAGTATTTCTCAGTTTTAGTACAACTAAAGTTTGCGTGTTTGATTTCTAAAAATCGAAATACTATACACATGAGTTAAAACAATGTGAAAATTATAAACTTTAGTTAATTTTGGTTTTCAACTGCAGCTTTTAATGAAGCTGTTGAAGATAGTGTTGAAAATTGTTTAGTGTTTCAACATAATTTTCCAAAAAAAAAAAAGAAAAAAAAAACAATGTCTTTTATGTTACAACTATAAAATTTATATAAAATTCGTTTTTACTTAAAAAACAAAAAAGAAAGTATTGCAAATTCCTGGAAAATTATTACACAAAACTTTAAATCATTCAAACACTAGTACACGTTTGTACTGTCAATTAAATTTCCAACATTACTTTTCTTATTACATTTAATTTTGTTTATGATTCTGGAAATGTATTTTCTATTTTAATATTATATTTTTGCATTAAAGGTTATTAACTTAATCATAAATCTCTCATTTTTTTCAAACATTTTCTTTCGTTTTTTTTTTTTCATAAATAAACCTAAGTAGCTGGTATAGAAATACAGCTTAAATAAAATTGAACATAAATGTATGCACTTTGGAACATTGTTAACTAGAACGTAAATTTGCCCACAATTGATGGAATGTTAGCAGTCAACATATGGACAGCTTTCGATCTGTAACTGATTTTGTTTGCCAAATCCAAATTCTATTCAAGTAAACTAATGCGCAACGATCTGATTTGCCTTAACTTTATTTAGCTGAAAGCATTGCCTTCTTCTAACTTTGCTTCATATTGTTGTATTTCAACTTGAAGTTTTATTTGATGTTTCTGTTGTTTGGAGTTTTTTTGCTATTGTCTGCAAAGCTTGGTGTGATTGGCATTGTAGACTGACGTTTGAACTGCAAACGTATCAAATAAGAACTAGCATAACGTTACTCAAGTTTAAGGCTAAAATGCTTAGAATAATACACAATAACGACGATTGGAGAAGGCAACATAAAAGTCACGTCCAACAGATAGTTTCAACTATAGCAAATTGTACAATATTAACCCCTAAATAAGCAGAAAATATTTAAGAATATTGGAATAATCAATTAAGCGAATTGAACTGAAAACGCTGTGAGGGTCTCTACAAGTCATCCGATTTTTAAACATGGGGAAGTTTATTTACTAGCTGAACTAGAACTGAACTAAAACAGAACTAGAACTGAGCTAGAACTGAACTAGAACTGAACTAGAACAGAACTAGAAGTGAACTAGAACTGAGCTAGAACTGAACTAGAACTGAACTAGAACTGAACTAGAACTGAACTAGAACTGAACTAGAACTGAACTAAAACTGAACTAGAACTAAACTAGAATTAAACTAGAACTAAACTAGAACTGAAATAGAACTGAACTAGAATTGAACTAGAACTGAACTCGAACTGAACTCGAACTGAACTCGAACTGAACTCGAACTGAACTAGAACTGAACTAGAACTGAACTAGAACTGAACTAGAACTGAACTAGAACTGAACTAGAACTGAACTAGAACTTACCTAGAACTGAAATTGTACTGAAATAGAACCGAACTAGAACCAAAGTATAACTTCAGTACAACTGTAAAAAGGCTAAACTACTTAAAAGTCCTCTTATCACATTAAAGGGTTAAGGACACTGTTAAACAAAAATAATACCAAAAATATTTGAGGATTCTTGTATAATTTTTTGGCTTGAATACAGAATTTTCTTACTTATTTTTCTTTCGTACATAAAATACTACAACATTACGATATAATTTTAACAAAGAAATTTCCTTCAAGTGTTTAAGTATATGCTGATTTTCTTCCTTTTTTATGATATATTGAAAACAAACCTTATAATGCTATTGGCCATGCACGTACAAACTTTAAACTCTCTGCCAGCTGTTTTTGTAGCCTTCCTCCTATGTTCTACCTTAGGTCAATCCAATTAGATGCGCTGTTGTATCAGGATAGTGTTGTTGTGTTCTTTAGTTTTCGTTTTTTATTTGCCATTATAGCAGCCAATTAAGCGTGCACATTGAGAGTTTGAGGTTTCCCTAGCCATTTTTTTCGCCTATTTCTCTGCCATATTTGGCCAATGACACATACATTCATACAAACAGCGAAAAGACCGAAAGCTGTCTGAACTATTCTACATTATTTGGTGGAGTTTTTCTATTATTTTTGGAAACAGCTGCTACCAGACTATCACCAACGCAGTGTTTGGCTTGAAATTTTTGTCTAGTTAAGAAAAAAAGATCGTATAAAAAATAAAAAGTACATTGAGCATGATTAATGGCCAACTAGGGCCATTGGCAAGCAACAATTCATAGCAAGGGTTTGTTGCCTGTTGATGCCATTGCTGCTGCAGACTCACTATCTGTAACAAACCGACAATGGCAACAAAAATGTTATTCTTTCAATTTCCGTGTTGATTTTCACACCTGAAAATTGTTTATTCTCGAACTGTTTTTGGTGTTTGTTTCAATTAGGCGAATAGTTTTTCTTTTTTTCTACTTCTAGCTTTTTTGTTTCTCATTTGGTTGTGGCCGTTTCTGGAGTGCTTTTTGTTGCAGGCAAAGGCTTAACACAAATTGAAATTTATAGCCGAATTTGTTAAAGCAGGCCAGCCACTACTTTAACTTATTTGAGATATTTTTATATAAATATATTTCTGTTTGGTCATAAACAAATATATACAAACACTTATTTATACAGTATATTTATTTTCTTTTTAAAAATAGAAATAACAAGTAAAACTAGTTGCATATTTGGATTTTTTTATATTTTCTATATTGTTATAGTTTATATAGGTCGTTAGGGTTCACATATGCATTATGCATATATGATTGGCATGTAAGTTTGTATGTATTTCATTCGTTTTGAGATTAAAAAAATCTAAAAATCTATACCTTAAACAAATTTGTGTACAGTTAATTTTCTAAATTTTAGTTTAATAAAGAAGTAATGTTGAAATTGAACAGTATTGACAATTTAATTTTCTCTAGCATTCTATATTATTCTTTAAGACTTTCATTCATTTATATCAACAACAGCTGTTGTTGCTCTGTGCTGATCTTTAACATTTTTCTATTCTCATCTTCATTTGCAAGGCGTGCAAAATTTTAAAGATGATCAAGTTCTAAAGATAGAAATTTCAAATAGATAGATGTGCTTCTTCATACCACTCATCATTACCATCTTTAACTACCAAAAATAGTACATCAACAATGAAAAGGAATAAAAAAACTAAACTATACTAAACTTAACTGAAATGAAATACAGCGGCAACTGAACCATTAGACTGTAATTGCCGCCACGAAAATACAAAGAATTTTTACTATCAGATGCAACAAACTACTAGAAAAAAGTTTTATAAGTAAAAACCTTAAACAAAGATCAACAATGAGACAAGACAGTCTCAGAGACAGATAGTCAGACAAACAACTAGTCACATACAGTCAAACCTAACTGAGACTCTTCAGTAAGTTAAAAAAAAGAATCAGACAGACATTTAGTTGGTGTAAGTACGTCACTGCTACTGCTATGGCCACAACCTAAAGTTAAAAAAACAAGCAAAATATATAAATCCACCACACAAAATCTAGTGTTGATTGATACGCGAATTATTCAAAAACCTAAAGTATGTATTTACAAAAATTTTAAATCAGTTCAGTTCTAGTTCAGTTCTAGTCCAGTTCTAGTTCAGTTCTAGCTCAGTTCTAGTTCAGTTCTAGTTCAGTTCTAGTTCAGTTCTAATTAAGTTATAGTTAAGTTGTAGTTCAGTACTAGTTCAGTTCTAGTTCAGTTCTAGTTCAGTTCTAGTTCAGTTCTAGTTCAGTTCTAGTTCAGTTCTAGTTCAGTTCTAGTTCAGTTCTAGTTCAGTTCTAGTTCAGTTCTAGTTCAGTTCTAGTTCAGTTCTAATTCAGTTCTAGTTCAGTTCTAGTTCAGTTCAGTTCTAGTTCAGTTCTAGTTCAGTTCTAGTTCAGTTCTAGTTCAGTTCTAGTTCAGTTCTAGTTCAGTTCTAGTTCAGTTCTAGTTCAGTTCTAGTTCAGTTCTAGTTCAGTTCTAGTTCAGTTCTAGTTCAGTTCTAGTTCAGGTCTAGTTCAGTTCTAGTTCAGTTCTAGTTCAGTTCTAGTTCAGTTCTAGTTCAGTTCTAGTTAAGTTCTAGTTCAGTTCTAGCTCTGTTCTAGTTCAGTTAGAAATAAACCATTTGTGAAACCCGGTTTTTCTTAACTCTCTTTAAAAAAATAACAAAACCGTTTCCAAAACACTAGTTCTTTCACTTATTGTTAGTTAACAATGATCACCAGCATACACATACTTAACGGCCAGATTCATCGTACAGATAAGTGTAAAATGTTGCAGATACTTATTCTCTCTTGGTTGCCGTCAGTCATTGCTTACTTACTTTTTTAAATGCTTAACACAACCGATGAACTTGCTATAATCACTTGGCTTTTAATGAAACCAAAAACCTTAAGGCTTTTTTTGGACACCAAACTAAACGAGAGAGAAAAGCACAACGACAACAACATGGACCTAGACAAACTGTAGGTCTAGTTAAGAGTTATAGATTTGCCACAACAGATTAACGCTTTCAAAAAGGATGGCTGTTCGTAGGGCTCATTTTAGGTTTTCTCCCCAATAAAAGAAAACTTTTAGTTTTTTCTTTCGCTGCATCTTTATATTTTTCTTAAATCACTAAACCCTTTTTCTTGGCTAAAGACAGTGATTACAATCTTGTGTCAGGATTGTATGGTGACTTGCTTACCAAGTATAATAATGAATGTGGATACTTATAACGTAGATAATCTTAGCTTTTGTAACCAAAAATAACAAAAAACTTTTTTAATTTATAATGAAGTTAGAAAAAGCTACAGAATCGCTCGCTGTTCGAAATACTCACACATTATTTTAAGTTTTCAAATAGAAAATCGCATTATTTAAATAATTAATGAATTTTGTATACTTTATACACAAGTGGAGTATGTTTTTATTATATATATATAATAGCAAATAATTGTCATTAATACAACAAAAAATTCAATGGGTTTTGTTTATAAATAAACCAACGGTATGGAAGATGAAAGTGAGTGAGTTGGTTAAAGATTTTATTTTACGCAAACTGACACCGTACAATATTTTTTAACATTTTAAATTTTAAATAATTTAAAAAAGGGAACATTACAGGATAGTAGTGATTTGTAATTCAATAATGCTCTCTCATTACCTGCTGCAATACTTTTTGCAATTTAACTTGTATGAAATTGTCATATAGTGCCCCTAAAATTCGACTATGTTTCCACTAAACATGGCACTAAATTGTTATTGTTTGTTATTTTCTTTATTTAAAAGAAAGTAATTGCTACAAACAAATACACACAATAGTTTAAAGAATAAAATTTAAAATAAATGTTGAAAAAACTAAAGTAATTTACTGAGGCAATGGAGCACAACATACAACAAAAACTATACGGGTATAAACAAAAACAAAGAGAAGAAATTTTTCTGCAATAAACTGCATAAAAGAAAATAAAAATTCAATGCAAAAAAGTGATTTCTATTCGAAATTATAGTAAAATAAGCATATAAAAGAAAGTGTAAATTAGCATTAACCTATTTCATATCTAAACAAAACCAACTGGTGGTTAAGACAACAAATTTGACAGTTTACAAAGTAAGAGTGATCTTTTTAGAAAGAATATGTTGTTAACCATTTGTCATCATTACCATAAATCAGTTTTAGTTCTGTAATAGTTTAATTATATTTCAGTTAAAGTTAAGTTCTAGTTCAGATCTAGTTTAGTTCTAGTTCAGTTCTAGTTCAGTAGTAATTTAGTTCTTGTTCAGTACTAGTTTAGTTCTAGTTCAGTTCTAGTTTAGTTCTAGTTTATTTCTAGTTCAGTTCTAGTTTAGTTCTAGTTAAGTTCTAGTTAAGTTCTAGTTCAGTTCTTGTTCAGTTCTAGTTCTGTTCTAATTCAGTTCTAGTTTAGTTCAGTTCTAGTTTAGTTCAGTTCTAGTTCAGTTCTAGTTCAGTTCTAGTTCAGTTCTAGTTTAGTTCTAGTTCAGTTCTAGTTCAGTTCTAGTTCAGTTCTAGTTCAGTTCTAGTTCAGTTCTAGTTCAGTTCTAGTTCAGTTCTAGTTCAGTTCTAGTTCAGTTCTAGTTCAGTTCTAGTTCAGTTCTAGTTCAGTTCTAGTTCAAGTCTAGTTCAGTTCTAGTTCAGTTCTAGTTCAAGTTACACTTCTGTTTTACTTCAGTTCTAGTTAGATTTTGGTTTTGTTTCAAATTATTTTAAATTAGTACTAGAATCCGCTGAGTTGAAAAAGGAGAACTCTTTCCAGCTATATTGTACACAATTTCCAATTACATTAAGTTAGCACATTAAAAAAGTCTTTTAAGAGTCTGTTTGCTAAAAAAAAGTTAAACAAAAACCTCGACTTTAGTCTTTCCTAAATAAATTCAAAGGTTATTTGCACAGTTGTACTGCCACCTAGACCGCAAAAATGATGCAAGAAAATTAATCTTAGTCAGAATAACCTTCATATGCATGCAATCATCTAAAAAGTGCTTGTTAGAACACAAGTGTAGACAACATCGTAATTTACTACTTAAATATTAGCATAGTGATGTATGTATGATATTTTTTTGTTTTGTGTAAATTTTAACAAATAAAGTCGCGACAACACTCCAAACAATTATTGTCGTCGTCATCGTTAACATTTCATCATATTAAGAGAAGGCTAAAGTAGTCTGACTATACAGCCTACACATCCCAGAAAAGGATAACCAGGTAATAAATTTAGGAAAGAAGTTTTTGTTAAATTTAATATAGTTCTTCTCTATTCCTTTTAACATCTTGCTGGGTTATACTTATATTATAATATGAAAAATGTGCCTGTGAGTGTGTGTTGTTTGTTTTATTTGTTTTACAATGACAACAACTTGTACTATGACTCTACTATGACTACTTACCATTTTTGCATATCCTCTAAGTTCATCTTACTTTATATAATAATTATCACCTTTTTGTATCTTGGAAGCATAAACATCCCATATTACAAGTTGCTATGCCGCTAATGTTGTTTGTTTTCATGCTGCTGCTGTTGATGTTGCTGTATTGCAGCTAATGTTAGCAGCTACTGTTGTTTGTATTTTTGCTGCTGTTGTTGTCTCGATTTTTTGTATTCTTGTTGTTTGTGTTGACTTTTGTGACATTGTCTTGTTTCTGTTGCTGTTGATGTTGTAAGTTGGTACTATTTGCAGTAGCCAACTAAACTCTAGCTCTAGAATGATAAACACGACACTTGACAACATACAATTTTGTTGATTGCGCACAAAGCCTTAACCAAAGCAACCAAACTACCAACACAGCATACAACTGTAACAAAAAAACAAAAAAGCCATAAAATGTATATTTGTTTTAACTTATGCAAAAAAAAACAACTTAGACACAAAATTTATTTGCGAAATATAGAAAGAAAAAAGGGAAAGAACACATCTCCAGTTCATTTCATAATTGTATGTATTAATTAAAGAAGAATATATTCAGAACAAATAAAGTCTATGCTAGAGAACTAAACGTACAACGTCATGCGAATAAATGTATTTTTCATGTATTTTATATATTTTTCGTTTATGTTGTCATTTTGGTTTTAAGGCGGTACTTTTAAACTGTCAAACAAAATGAGTACAATTTATTAAACCTAAACACGCACTACACCCTCTATTTTGCAAACAATTTATGATCTTGGTCTAAGTAAACAAAAAAAATATCCACAATCTCTTTAGCCGTATGCTGCAACATGTCCTTATGGGCCTTGTCTAGAAATCTTTTTCTATAGTGACATTTACAATTTAGTTTAAATGATAAATGAACTGTGGAAATTTGCCGCTAGGTTATAAAATCATAATTTAAGAGAAACTCTTTTTTATACTTCAATTGCACAACTCTAAAGTACTGAACATATGAGGAGTACTTTAGATAAACTCTTGTTCTGCGTTGTTTGCCTTGAATCGATAACCATAGTTAAGTGGAGGAAGGTTTTACTATAGTTGGGTTTTAGATGTACACGGTCAGAATGTGTAAAAGTTGTCTACTAAAATTAAACAAAATTACGATCATGCTGTTATTATTTTCTTTCCAATACTCAAGGTACACTACGAAGTGTACTATTAATACTTTTTTTATAAAAATATAATTGTTTCAAATTTTCTGTAAGAGAAATTTTCTATACTGGAAACAAATTGTTTACAAAGAAACATTTTCGCATATTTTTTTTATAAAGGGAAGATTTTTAAATTTTTTATTAGTAGAAAATTTTTCTATAAAAAAAAATGTTTAAAACAAAAAAAATAATGAAAATGGTTCATACTATTTCTATGGAAAATTTAGGGGAAAAGGTAAATTTTTTAAAACTATTTTAAAAAAGAGAATTTTCTGAAATCTTTTTTAAAAATATTTCTGAAAAGTTTTCTATAAAAAGAGAATTTTTCGAAAATGTTCTTTAAAAAATATCAGTGATTACAAACTCCCTTATAGTATGTTACAAACCGATATCTATTGTTAACTCTTACTTTTCTATAGAATGTAGCACTCACAGGAAAATAATCTACAAACAAAAAAGTAGGTGGTGTTTTATAAGAAAGATGTACAGAATCCTAAACATACGTCATATACATTGTGCATAGATAAAGTACCAATGTACAAACAGTGTTCAACGTATATTGGAATTGCATTGGATTGGGATACGTTTAGCATAAATTAAATTATAAAGTATTTTATGAGCGTTATTGCCTTAAAACTTTCGACTTTGTGGTAATACTCGTGCTTCTATGAGTAAGAATTTTATTCAAACATTTTGTAGAAAAAACAATTCAACAAACATAGAGGGTGGACATGTGTTATTTTACCTGTTTGTACATTACAATTAAATCTGAAAATAAAATACACATTGAATTACTATGGCTGTTATACATATAAATGAAAATCCCTATAGGAACTAGATTTCAAATATTGGAAAAAATTATGAAAATATCTGTTATTACAAAGGAGACTTATAGATTTTATAGTATAACTAAAATACAATTTCCTACCGGGATCTTAAGTCATCGTTGTGTTAATTTATAATAACATTTTGTAAGACAAAAACATATTGTTCCTTATAACCCCTGTGAGTTTTTTGTTACCAAACTTCCCATCTTTCATTCTTTTATTAATGCAGTTTATTTCTACTGTGCAACTGAATAAATGAATTGAAGTACAAGTGGAGAGTATATGTATGTACGAATAAAAATGTTTATCCCAATTGTTGTTTCTTAAGTGCAAATGTATTTCATTGGTTTTACATGTGGCAACATACGCCCCTCTTAATAAAAACTAAAAGAATATTTAAAGAAACATTCGCAGAGCGTTCAACAAATATCCTCGAGGCAATGAATGTCTGCACTTGTATTTTATAATAAAATCACAGCAATTCAATTAAAGCTTTTTTGAATTAGTTTTATTGTTATTGATATTTTAGAGGACTTTTTTTAATAATTGAAAATAATTGTTGAAGATGGGGAAATAATAAAAATAGTTTTTTATTAGAAATACATTTTTCAAAATGTTTTAATGAGAAAAAACTTAATAAATAAATTCTCATAAAATATTGTAAGAAAAGAAAAATTTTTTTAAAAAAGAGAAATTTTCAGACAATGATGAAGAACAAGTTTTTCGAAAATATTTCAAAATTTTATACAGAAGAAGTTTTTCAAAATACATATTTCTATAAAAAGAGCAAAAAAATATAATTCAAAAAGATCGATTTATTCAAAAAATTTTCTATGAAAATAAAATATTTAAAAATTTTCTATAAGAAAAGAAAAAATCTAAAAAAAATTCTATAGAAAAGAAAATTGTTCAAACATTTTTTATAAAAATAATTGTTCAAAATTTTTCTATACAAAGAGAATTTTTCGAAAATTATCTATAAAAAGAATTTTTTGAAAATTGTTTATAAAAAGAAAATATTTCAAAAATAGTTAAAAAGAGAATTTTTAGAAAATGTTCTGTAAAAAATTTGTATTTGAATGTTTTTCATAAAACGATCGATATTGGAAAAATTTTTAAAGGAACATTTTTTAAAAACATTTGAAAAAGAAAATTTTCCAAAAAAAGAAGAGATTTTCTTTAAATACTTTTCAGATTTAAACTATCAATAATAAGACGCACGAAAAATCTATACAATTAAACTAAAAACCTTACTAAAATCAGATAGTAAATTTTCAATTAAGCAACGAATTGTGTACAATTTTTTTTGTACATTTCAAACCAAATTTAATAATATTCTAATCATTCTCATTATAATGTGCTTTTATTTGTATGCTATTTTGTTTTTTTTTTACAAAATAAATCCCATTTTTGTATATTTTTTCGTATGATTGACAATTAGAGAAAAGGATGGTCTTAACAAGTTGAAATGCAAATTTTTCTTTAGAAAAATTCAACATAAATTGTTAGTTTAAGTAAGTTTGTTTATTTGTTTGTTAGTTAGTTAGTTAGTTGGTTGGTTCGTTGGCTTGGTTGTTTTATTATTTGCTAGTTACTTTGTACAATCGTGATCTGTTGAATCATTTTGAAGAGTTCTTAGAGATAACTTAAAAAGGTAATGGCAGTTTTCTTTTAAACATTTACAAACAAATAATACAACATCCTTATGTACATATATAAAGGCATATATGAGCTTAAGAACTAACTTATGTAGTTATGTCTAAGTTTATAGTAAAATAAAAAAAAAATAAAATAAAAAAATGGCATGGGAGGTAAAGGAAAACTGACTGTTTCCAAAAGGATTGTTATGCTGTACATATTGTACAATTTGCATGTCTTTCCTCTTGTTAAGTCAACTAGTTGTAGATTTTTTTATTTCAACAAACACTCAGTCGAAAAATGTTAGTAATATGTTGGGAAATTCTAAATTATTTAAATAAAAATTTAAGATTTAGTTTTTTAAAACTAATTCAAAATGTGGATTAATATCCTGCTGGACTTGAAGAAAAACTTTATTTTTTATTTCACTTACATTTTTTAATGAGTTTAGCTTACATAACAAGTGCTTTAGACAGACGTACAAACGCACGAATAGAAGGTATTGTTTTGTGATGGTAGTGCTGCTGCTGCTGTTCTTGCATAATGCGTATAATTTAAGAGAAAACTAAGAAGAATACAAAATTATGCGTGTATATGCATATTTTTCTACGATACAAAACAGAAAAAAAGTGTTCTACGCTTTTACGAAATCAATTAACATTTGTAAACAAACTTTTTCAATTAGGTAAGACGCACATAGTTACCCACAAAGCTAAATTTACTCACACTAAATATGCATATTAAATGATTGACTTGATTAGATACTTCGTTTGAGAGTTGTGTCATTTTCTTAAAAAGGTATGTATGTAAAATACAAAATTCAACTGGAAACCCATAGAAATAAGTTTAATGACTTGTCAAGTTTACTATGGGAATCATAATCATCATTATTATCATTACCAGCAACAACGCAAAAATCCATGAATTAACAAGTAAATATGTGTATGTGTCTTAAGTCTTTTGTTTACCCATACTACTCACAGATCTATAAAATTTAACAAAATATGAAATTTCCTTTTTGTTTTATACGTTACATTTGGAATCCTCTCTTTTTGTTTGTTCATCTTCGTATATTATCAGTAGCTATTGTAAATGTCATTTTTTTACTAAATTTACCATGCCATAAACATATCCTGCCTCTTTGACACACCAGTATACGTTGGATTTTATAATATGCAAACTTATTGCTGGCTGGCTTCACTTGCTGTTGCTGGCATCTCTCTTCTAGGGGTTCCTTTCGTTTTATTTCCTAAAGCGTCTACTACTCCTAACAAATAGTACTATAACAACAATAACAAATAAACAACAGCTTTAAGCTGTCAGCAGCACTATTAAAATAAAGAAACCAAAAACAACAACAACCAACTAACAGCAACAATAACAGCTGCATTTACAACAAAAGAAGATCTACGCAAAAATGTTGAAGAAAAAAAAAACAAAATATTAACTAGAAATAAAATTGTTTTTTTTTTTTTTTTTTTGTTTCAGAGATTCTATAGAGCATGTTCTTTTCGAAAAACTTATCATAACTAACACCAGAACTCTTTGAACATTTTTGTTTTCCTAACCACCATCATGACACCACCACCACCAAAAAATATGAGTGGTACACAAGGTTCCATATATGAGTGGTAACGTTGCAATTGTTTAGGTTTAAATAAATCCTAGAATGATTGTAATGCAGGGTGTATAGTTTTCGTTTTAACTTCAGGTGACATTTTAGTTTATAACAGTTGTGTTAAAAGTAAGAGCAAAATTTCGTAGCCAAAAAATATATACATATTTTTATATTCTAATATTGCTGCGACATGTGCAAAATTGTTTCAGTGAAAAAATTTTTATCTACTTTTTTATTTGTTACAATAACAAAATAATGGTAAGATTTTCGCTCAATATATAAAAACAACAAATTATTATGAAATTTTTTCAATAACTTTGAGTTCTATAAAAACGTTATCGATAACTTTGTTCAACTAATTTTCTAAACCAAACAATTTTAAAAGCAACATGTTTACACTTATTATTTACATTAAAATGTTTATTGAAAAAAATGTTTTTTTCTGAACACAAATTGCTCACAATTGTGCTATTTTCCTAACCACAACTTTAACAAAATCTAGGCTTTTGTTTAGTTTTTCTTTAGAAGGAAAGGAAAAGGGCTTCGAAAAGAACTTTTACATATGATTATGCGTAGTGTAATAGCACTATTGTTGATGTTGTTCTCTGTTGTCGTTGTTGAGCTGCGTAAGCTTAAATAAAACTTTTTATGCATTATTCATGTTATTGAACCTTGGTGTAGGCAACATTTTCACAAAACGAAAATACACCGATACACCAACACACATACTTACAGACGTACATACATCTATGTATGTATATGTATGTTCACTGTCTGTATAAACAATATGGCAAATAATAATATTAAGTTAAAGAAGCAGTGAAAAAAAATTACAGAAAAACGTAACACAAACAAAATTATGACTTGCATAACCAAACTAAACACACTTAACGAAAAAACCAACAAACAAACCAAAAATAAAAAATAATATTGAATAAAAAAAGAAAATAAACCAAATGCATGAATGTAAAATATACTCTTATATCGGGGTATATAAACTCGTATATATAATTTTACAAGTCATAATAGGATTTGCATTGCAAATGTGTTGTATTTATACCTATAAGTATGTAACAACAACCACAAAGAGAGCAACAACAACATACAGAATATTGACAATGACAGCAATATCCAAATGATAAGTAGGTATATGTATTAATGCATGTATGTACATGTGAGCCTGTATGTTTTTTTTTTTGAAAATTAAAAATATAAACAAGTACTACAACATGTCTTTAAGAATGTCCTGCAACATAAAATGCAGAAAATAGTACCAACCATTGTCTTGTAAGGCATTCAACAAATGTCCACATAGACTTTAAGTATTTATGATTATATTAGTAATAGCTGGTTTGTTATTATTGTTGTTGCTGTTGCTTTTTTCGAAAGATGCCTAAAACAATATGTCAAAAATATATTTCAATTTTTCTTATAAATCATCTTGAAAATATGATTTCAATTGATTTTAGACTACAAATAAGGAATAAATACTTGGGTAATAAGTCAAAATGCTAGATGTAAAAGGATGGAAAAAGTAGGTGATGGGTTGGTAAGTTGATCAGGAATAGAATTTTTATGGTAGAAATGATACAAGTTTTTCTAAACATTTAGTTCTGACAACAAGCAATTTTCGATAACTTTGAATTTGTTAGTAAAAGTTTTGTATAAATCTAACCGGAAGATTATCGTTACATTGACTTTCTATTAATTATGTACTTTGAATTGCTTCAAAAGAGTTATAACTTTAAATCTCTTAAAAAAAAAACTTGTCGATAATTTTGAATGTCTAAAGATATCGATAATTGTGGTAACTTTAGTTCTAGATAGAAAAATTATTATATAAAAGAAATGTTAACCGATACTACTGTTGAAAAGTAATCGATAACATTGATTGTTAAAAAAAGGTATCGATAACTTCGATTAAATAAGAAAAGTAATCGATAACGCCGATTCACCATAGAAAGTAACAGTGTTGATAAATTGAATTATCTTAAAAATTTTAATTATAACTCTATGAAAAAAATGGAAAATTTTAATTATATATAAAACATTTATCGATAACATTGATTTTCTACAGAAAAGTTATTGATATTTTATTACTCTATAGAAAGATTACCCATAACTTTGCTGCTCTTTAATTTACCCAAGAATACTCAGCAAAATAACAATAAGCATTTAAAAATTGTACCCACGACAATTGGATCTACGCTCCGGAAAGACCTGAGTCTTACTAGGCCAAAGATTTTCAACCCAGTGACAGCTATACCAATCGAAAGATTTTTCTTCAGAAAAGAACTATCGGCCACAGTCAAACTGTTACAACAACAACAACAATTTGAAAATTGTCATTATTTATAATTAAATTTAAATAATTGTTGATACTTTGTCAAGCATCCCATTTAAAACAAACATATCATTTCCTAAATTGATTAATTATTTATCAAAGCAATGAAGGAATAGAATGGATGCTTGCAAGTTTACTTTCAAAACAAAAGGAAAATACAAGAACTTAAAGTTCCCAAGAAAATTCACAATATAAAAACTCACTTCTACTGAATTGAAATATTCCAATTGTGTGTTACAAACTCTATAACAAAATTAATAATTCATTTCATTCAATGAGGGAGGGCATAAAGACAACAAGACGTCTGAATCAATTTTTTTCTTTTCATTCTTTTTTATTAAGATTTTATATCAATTTCAATTTTTATATGGGGAAATAAAGTAATAAAGACAATATTATAAATGTATCTTTTTTTTCTCCACATACAATACAACAAAATTGTAATAGAGTTTACAGGCAGTAAAAGAGATGTAATTTATGCACATAATTTCATATACACTCGAACAAATATCCAGTAATTGGTGTGGCGCTTTCTTAGCAGCAAATGTATGGATATCTATCTGTCTGTCTGTCTGTCTGTATATATGAATTTTGAAGGCAATGAAGTTTGTTATAACAAATATTTATTATATGGTTTGTAACCACACTAAAGTGATTGTTGTTGCTAACTAAAACAAACACAACTAAATAGTGGTAGTAGAGTAAATACAATATTCGATTTGTAGAATATTGTATTTGAATGAATATATTTATATTTTTTTTATTATAACAGAAGCACGTCAGCATGTATTTAACATGTCCACCCAGGCGAAAATAATGCTCACAAAAACTAACTTGTTACAAAGAAACCGTTTTGTTTTATTTTAGTTTTCTTATTTAAGTTCTAGCTAAAGGCAACCTTCTCACTGATAATATCGTAAAGCACACTGACATAACTAAATATTTAGTTCTCCTAACCAACAGTATGTATGACCAAAAAGTCTGGCAGTATTGAGAGTGTGTGACTGTGTGTAGAATGTAAATCTTCGAAAAGAAATCATATTGGTAGGTATTCTTCTTCATCTTCATCATATATGCCTACAGCAATTTTATTATTGAAATTAATTCCTTCGCAAAGTGATGGTGTTGTCTACATACAGATGATGTTCATATATAAAGAAAATCACACACATACACATGCTCTCAAATAATAGAAATCCTCATAAGCATATTAACATTTACATTTAAGCAGACAGTTGGAAATTATTTTACCATAATAATAGTACATGTGATGGCTTTTTTAATTAAACAATCACAATAGTTATATTTTTTTTCATTTTACTATTTTTTTGAAATAAATCCATATTTATTTAAATTTACAACTTTGAGTGATTTATATGCCAAACACATTTTGTAATGTTTAAAAACCTTCAACTTCCTGCTTAAGAAAATGCAGTGAACGCATGTAAAATACATTTACAAAGTTTTCTCTATAAATTTTTCAGAAGAACTGACTTTAGCCATGACCTGCTGTTTGGTAACATTTACATAGAGTACGTGTGTCTTCTCTAAACTACACACGCACCTTGGCTGTTCTAAATATGTATTCAGTAAATATTTTCAAAATTGTATGAAAAATAGTTTTTTGTTTTTTATTCTAGGAAATTTTTTGTTTAGATTAAAAGTCTCTAGTCATGTAAAAATAACTGAAACTAAACGCATTAAGTCGAGGGAATAAGTACCAAATGTTTGCGATAAAAAGGTGTGAGTTTTATCAATACCAGTCACTATATATTATTATATTTATTCGCTTTTAGAAGAATAAACTAATTGCAGTCAAAAAAATGTAACAGGCAAACATTTTTGCAAATAAAAATTACAAAATCAAACATCTAATTGGAGTTGCCATAAAAACTTAAATTTTTTTAGGAATAAATTGATTTTGAAAATCCATAAAATTTAAGATAAATGTTTTTAGGTGATATTTGAACTGGTTTCTGTTTTAGCAGAAGTGTATAAAATATTCGACTTGCTAGTACTTTAGGTATAAAATTTGTTTTGATTTACTTTTTCCTCTTCAACCAGCATGAATTTTTTATCATTGAAATATAGCTGCATGATACGAATAAAGAATACAATGTATGCTTTTGTATCAACTTAAATAATATGAACAAATAGCAAAGTAAACCATTTCAGTTTAATTCATTTTCAAACTCTAAGACAACAGTCGGCTTAAAACTATAGTCGAATCAAGTCTATAGTCTATTTATAGTCTGATCTATACTACAGTCAGCTCATGGCTATAGTCTGATGAAGACTGTATTCAGCTCAAGACTATAGTGAGGTCTTTTTTATAATAGTATATTTGCTCACGTCTTCTATCTTGTCAAAGCTATAGGCTGCTCAAGACTTCTGTGTTCTCAAGGCTTTAGGCTGCTCAAGACTTCTTTCTGTTATTTCCTTTTTTCTCATTTTTATATTTTTTAGATCCCAGTAGAACCGCGTCTATTTTATGGCTTTAGTCTGTTCAATATTTCTATATTGCCAAAACTATAAATAGTATTGATCACATCAAAACTAAAACCTACTTAGGACTCTATTCAGTTCAAGACAATATTCTGCAGACTAAAGTCTTGAGCTGTTTATAAATTTGAGCTGACTATAGTTTTGAGCCTTTAGTACTAATCAAAACTATAGTCAGCTCAAATTTATAAACTGCTCAAGACTTTAGTCTGCTTAAGACTATAGTTTTGCACAAAACTAACGACATCTGAGGAAAGATTTCTTAGCAAAAGCCCCTATTGGAAACGGTGTAGCCTCTATCTTGTTTTAAAATTCAATGTAATAAAATCTCAACGAAGAAGGTTTTGCATAAAACTTGATTTTCATTTGTCGCACCACCTCTGCGAGCCAAGCATACAACAACAAAGCCTTTCCAAGTACGCATAATGTTAAAAAGAAGAAAAATGTATATACATACATATATGTAAATAAAAGGATTAAAGTGTAAATAGAACGCAGAACAGACAGACACTATAATATTTGGACAGTTTCGAATATGATTTACGCCTTTAGGCAAATGTTTCAAAAGCCTTAGTAGTAATTCTCACATGACCCAAATACAAAACAACAAACATTGTCTTCCCACATACTACTAAAACCAATTATATTTTAGAAAAATACTCAAACTAGCTATGAGGACAACTGATATTTATTTTTCTATGTGAAAGCAAATATTCTAAAGAAGAAAAAGTATTTAGCATACATTTGCCAAATCAAACTATTAACACAATTGTAAGAAGCAAAAAAAAATCTGTTTGTTTTTGCGCTTAAACCAATTGAAAACATTTATTTTTATTAAAGAATATAACAAATTAGTTACAATGTACAACAAGAAATTTTGCAGCTTCCTCTAATAAATACTACTGATATCTAGATGCTAGAGAACGTACATATGTCGGTCTAGCACTGATTCTAGGAGGGTTTAAAACAAAATGCTATACTAGGCAATTGCGTGTTGTGAAGTACAAGATTGAAAATGTTTGCTAATTTTTTTTTGTACTTTTTACTTCTGTGTTGCAGTTTTTTTTTCGTTTGCTGTTTTGTTGATGTTGTTACTTCAAATATATGTAGATGATAACGTTTGGACAAATTTTGTGTAAAAAGTTTTTGCAGCATGCCAACAAACCCTTACACGCACTTAAGATATGAAGCAAACAGAAACAGCCTTTAGGTTTTGCCAACATTTACGACTACATTTCACGTTTAACGTTGTCGAAAATGTTTGAAAAAAATCTTAGACTAAGAGCCTAACTAACCTTAACATTTAAATATGACTTTTTCTTTTTCCTTTTTTGTGTTATTTTTGAGTCTAATGTCTACATTTGCGTATGGAAATTGGCTTTGCGTGTTTTAAGCAAAAGTTTTCTTGGCCAAAGTTTTCCTTTTAGGTTGTTTTCTTGAAGCCCTAGACACCAACTGATTGTAAGCATTTAAATGTTTAAGCATTAGATAACAACAAAAAGTTCTTAACGTTTACATATACAGACGAACAACATACATTTATACATGACAAGTAATGTATGCATGCAAGCATTCATACATGTATGATTTCCTTTTTTTCTTTCGGTTGTTTGCACGCTGAGAAAAACTAAAAAGAATATTATGGTCACAGTAATCATATTTTTATATGTTGAAATATATTTTGTTTAGCTAAAAACGAAAATCTTTTGTTTGTCTTGATCTTCTCTTATGAAATCTATCAGAATATACATATTTATCTCAAATTATCGATATAATGAATTAAACATAATAGAGATAATGAGATAATGAGACAACTAGAGATATGATCACATTAACCATAATATTATAGAATTTTAAAAATTGAATTTTTCTTTAAGTGTACACTTTCAAACTTCTAGATAGTTACAACATTTACAGGCAATATTAAATAGGGCTGCCAAGTGCAAATTGGTTTAGTAACTCTTTTGGGAAATGATAAAAAAAAAAACATCTTTCTAAATGATTAAAATTTGAAAGGTGACAGTAAATTATTACACTTAAACACCCTTTACTTAAAAATATTTTTTTACAAAAATTTAAAAAGAAACCAACTCTAATTTGTAACAAAAAAAAAATTTTTTGGTGTTATAAATTGTATTTTAAAAAGAAAATTTCTGATAATTTCCCCATAATTTAATAAAAAGCTTTAAAGTTGGTCATATAGTAATTGACCAGCCCAGTATATACACACAATTAGGTTTGTTGGTTTTTTCCTTCGTTATTGCATTTGGTTTGCTTGTTACTTTTTTTTACAATTATTATATGAATGTCTGTCTGTCTGTCTATATTTTTTGCAAACATTCTTTGAGTATTCAAATCATGATAAGATTTTCTTGTTGTTATTTGTTTAAACTTGTATATACGCATGTTCAAATGTGTTTTTCCTTTTTTTTGACTATTTTCCCAAGTTTGAAGTTTTAGTTGTAATGATTCTTTTTTTTCCAATCACGTGCTTTGGTTAATTGTAAATATGTATGTTGTTTATTGTGTAAAAAAAACCGCAAATCTTTATTAACTTTACAAACATTAAGTCTGATAAACCGCCAAGGTGGGCTGTTATTATGTTTCTTTTTATAATATGAATAATCTTGGAAATAAAATTGCTATATGAGTGAAGAATATTCACTCATACAATTATTGTGCACATGGATGTGTGTTAAAAAAAAAACAAAAGACTTAAACAACAAACTTGGTTTGCCACAATTATCTGTTTGTCTGTTGCTGTTGTATGTCTCCTAGAGTTCCCCCATTTAAATTGACATTCATTTACATTGACATTGAGTTACTGCCAATTATTTAACAATATAATTTAAATAAAATTATTTCAAATTAACAGATAATCTACATGAAAAATTACTAGACATTAATTGCATTTAAAACATTTTGCTAATTTATTTTTTTTTCTATTAGTTTGTTTGTTGGAATTTACAAGACCATGACTGGACAGAATTTGTAAGAGTTTTCTTAAATAATTACTTCCTTTTTTCAATTAAGGTTTAATTAAAATAAGCAGTACAAAAACATATCAAATGTTTGCTGTAATGTCAAAAGACATTATTAAAAAACAAAGCAGCAATTTTATGTAAACTAATTGAAGACTGCAACAGCTTTGAAAGATTGCTGTTACCCTTTTAGATGCGAATTTTTATGCTGTCTTGAACATACAGTCAAGGGCAATGTTATAGTGACACTAGCTAATCAGCTTTACATTATAGGCTGATCTATATGCAAGCCGTATCTATAGACAAAACTATAGATTGGTATACAAACAAGATTAAAGCCTGGTCTATAGCCAAGACTATAGGATGGCCAATGGACTATAGTCAGAAGTAAATACAGCGAAGAATAGTCGTCTATATAGACTCATACTAACATCGCAAACACTCCACTGTATCCCAACCAAATAAAAGTAATTATGCGAAACCAAAAAAATTAAAAAACGGTTAAATTTTTAGTAAAATTTTTCATTAAATAATAACTTCCTTAATTTACTCTCATTATGGTGGTTAAATATACACACCTCTTTGCTAAAGTACCAGTAAGTCGCGTAAAAACTCGTACAGGCCTATATGCACAACAGCAACAACAAAACTAGGGAGTGGAATTTAATAATAAGAAAATATTTTAATTTTAAAATAATTTCAACAAAATATAACAAACCAGAAAAAAAGCTTAAGATACACACAAGTGAACTAAAGCAGTCAATGACTGTAAATTTTTGGAATAAATGTTCATACGTTTAGGGAATTTAAAGAAAAAATTAAAAAAATGCATATAAAACAAACTTTAATCAATTTTACCGTGACAAAGATTCTTGCTTATTTCTTCTTTGTGGAAAAAACAAATCGGAAAAAAGCAGGTAACGTCAAATTTGAAGTTTAAAAGAAATTTATGATGTGATATGGAAACAGTCATTGACGTTTGTTGTTCTTGAGAATGGTGTTTGACAAAACATAAATTTATTTATAAAAGTTAAGTTGAAATGTATTGAAGAGATTTGTGCGTGTGTGTTATATTGCAGTTATGTTATCAAAGTGTGTTCTTTTTTTGTTTTTTGCTGTTGCAAACGTGTTGTTTTATATGTTCGACGTGCTTATTTGACGAGTGCTCACTCATAAACGCTTATAAACACTGCACGTGATTTTCATTCATAAACACAATTTTCAATAAATCTCTTCACCTGCCTGCCTTTGGAACTTTGAAGAAACAACAAAAAACAAAACATCAAATGTTAAAAATTAAAATTACTAAATTTTCTAAAAGCCTTCCGCTTTTGGTTTTTGTTGGACTTTTTCTTCTTTATGTTGTTGGAAACGGCTTTCTTTAACAACACTATTTGAAATAAATATTTTATTGTGTGAACTTTTTTGTATAAAAATATTTTACATTTATTAAGAAAAAATCTGATAAAATAAAATGATAAATCGTTACTAGCTAAATATTAAGGCTTGTATGCATTTTTATTTATTTAATGAAAACTTGTTTGAAATTTATTAATTTATTTTAAACAGTTAATTAATATGTTATACAACGAAATAAACTACTTGTTTTATTTTCAATATTAATATGTAAACTTGCTTTTAATTAATTATTATTATATATTTTATGGTTTGATTTATGCCGGGTTCCAAAACAAAAGACTTAAGCAACAAGAGTATTTTACACCCACCTTAAAGTAAAGCAATTCATTCGTCAATCTGTTCGCTTTGTAAAACTTGTAATCAACCTCCAGATTATAATTTGAAATGGAACTTGGAAAAAGTTTACAAACGATCGCATACAAAATCTATCGAATTTGGTTCATTTCGAAATGTTCCTAAATGGAAATTACCGTCTAAGCATTTGAACTTTAGCCTAAAGACATAGACTGATCAATAACCAAGGCTATTTAATGTTTTTAAGTCTGGTCTATGAAATTTATAGTCAAAACTTTAGACTGATGTATTGTTAGGACTATTGATAGATGTAAAGTTTAGACTACAAACTGATCTATAATAAAGACTGTATAATGATCAATATTTAGTATTATAGACATATCTATACTCAAGACTATAGAGTGATCTATAGTCAAAAGATAAGACTGGTCTATTGTCAGAAATATAGACTGATTTATTGTCAAGACTATAGACTGATCTATAGTCAAGACTAAAGACTGATCTATAGTAAGAACTATAGACCGATCTATAGTCATGACTATAGACAGATCTATAGTCATTACTATAGACTGATCTATTGTCAAGCATATAGACTGATCTATAGTCAAGACTATATACTGATCTCTACTTATAAATAGTCGAGACTATAGGCTGATAGACTAATCATTAGTCAGTACAAAATATTGATCTATTGTCAAGACTCTTGACTGATCTATGTATATTCAATTCTAGAGTATAATATGTAGTGAATACGATAGTGTGATCTATAGTCAGACTGGTCAGATTTAAGACTGGTCTTTTGTGAAAACAATATATCGGTCTATCGTATAGTCTGGCAATTTTTTGTATATTAAAATATAAAAGGAAACCTTTTTCTCTAATCGCATTTCGAACAATCCTTTTAGACATAAATTATGTTTTATGTACATTTAATAGTTATAATACTATTTACATGCATTACAAGTAAATCTGTAGTAGCATTTTCCGCCAACATAAAAACTTAACTACTAAACTTGTCACGTAACTGAATGCTTTTGCTGTTAGCAAAAGAAAAATTATTAATTTTACTAAACACAAACAAACACATTTAAATAAACTTACAGGAATATTAAAACTTTTTAATAGTTACCATAAGAAATGTGTAAATGCAAATCCCTCTACCCTTTTATTAAAATCCCATTACAGTTTGATGGTTAACAATAAAAAATATTAACAATATCTAAGTTTTACAAATCAAAGTTAAGTCACACTCTGGTTCTGACTTTGACTGTGACTGTGACTCTCATAAACAAACATTAATTTAATGCTCTTACTAGACATTTATATAAATTTTATTTGCCGATAAATAATTTTCATTTTATTATTTCCTTAACAAAAATTTGAAAAAAAAACTGAAATAGTCATAGGGGTTTCTTTTATTATTTTCATTATTATTATGTATTCAAACCACCATAGGCACCATAAGCAACAACAAGTATGGTTAGATGATAGTGGCATTGCGAATAGAATGAACAGATCAATATCGTCAATTTACCTATTATGGAGACACGGCATGGACACAGTATTTGAGTATGCTTGGACATCATGCATGTTCATACATTAAGAATACTAAGCATACACACTTTTTGCAGTGCGATGTTTGAATGTCCGTCCGCCCATCTGTCTGTATGTAGTTGTTTTCGTTATTGTTGTCAAAGCAATAAACATACTATGACCACCCAAAATGCCTGACATTTTGTACATAATATTCCTAACAGTTTTAGAAAAAAAACACACACACACAAGCCATGGGCAGCTAAATAGATGCATTAACTCAAAGAGCATTACTCTCGTTTGAGAAATTCTATAAAAAAGTTTGTGACTTTAAAATACATTTATAACTATACACACATACATACATTGTAAAAGTTGGTCAATAACATTATCCCAAAGTCTTGACAATTAAAGAATTGTTTTTATTTCAATTTTTCTATTTGTTTTTCAAGGCCACCAATATATTACTTGGGTGACGATGGCCACTGATGGAAGGAAGTATAGCATTTGTGTCTTTTTAGTTTTGTGATTTGTTAAGAAATTTGTTTCAAGTTTGTTTTAGATGACTTTAAACATTAGCCGACCTGTCAATCAATTCTGTTAAAAACACATGGTTATGGAGGATAAGAATAACGAACGCTTTTGAAGTTATTTAATAATGCAGCAGAGATAGTGAAATCATGTCATTCATGCAACAACAGTCGTCCAAACAGTCCAAAGAGATCACACAATATAACCTTATTTGTCAACTGTTTAGCATGAAGCTGTCAATGGATCGTATACAAATAGTTTGTCATTACTTACATACATTTGTATTTAGAAGATAAATTCTATGTATAAAAACATAATATTGCTAAACAAGTTTGTTAGTTTTCCTCCCCAAGTCCTGGTTTTAAGTTTTAGAATTGATTTTACATTTTAAAGACTAGAAAAAAACAAGATATCTTACTGTGAACGACCAGCAATACGAAATCTAAAACACCTTTTAGTCATATTCAAATAAATAGAAATAAAGTTAAATTTAAGAATTTAACAATCTATAATATGCAAAGTTTAAATATTTATGATATTTAGCCAAAGATCGAAGAACAGTTTTATCAAGAATCGACACAACAGCAAAAATATAATAATCTAACAAATCAATATTTTGAAACAACAACAAAATATTTAAAATTCTACTAAATTTTAAAATCTTAGTTTATCAAGTTTTTTGCAATACACAAGGAATAAGAATTTGAGTATAAAAGTAAAGTTATTTGAAGATTTCTTGCCTGTTATACATTCAATAATCATATTATTATCATTGACACTATGGGCCAATATTTTGTTTTATTTACTAAAAATCCTTACAAAATCAATCTTTTCACGACGACTTACTTTTTATAAAACACAAGTATTTTCCTAATATTGGCCCATAGTTTTTGTTTGAAATTTTTTATATACATAATCAAACGATTTACCTGTTAGCAATTTAACTTGATACCCCTTTTTTTTTGAGCTTAAAACCTCTTGAAGTATTTTTTCTTAATAACCAGCTTAGTGATTTATGTTACTGTTTTTGGATTCTTGCTTGTTTTATAACATAAAAATGGATTTCTTAAACACAAACCTTTATTGAGGGTATCTTGAGTTCTGAAAATAATTAAAATTAAATAACAATTAAGTTTTCTTTCTTAAATTGTTCAAATTCATATACATAGGTACAATACTTATATCAGTTTTATTTATATGATTTCAGTTTATTAAACATAAATTTGGTATGATTGTTTTTCTTTTTTTATTAAAGACTTAAACTTAAATGATGGCTTAAAAGAAATGTGGCAAGATAATATATATATTCGGTAAAAAATTGCTTTTTTAATTCATTTAAGAAATTCTTAACCGAACTTGAATTTTATTTATTTATTTTTTTCAATTTGGTTTTTATTTTTTGTTATTAAAGGTGGGTTTTGCTTTAATATAAAATTAAAATTTATAATAATCTTTGGATTTTTTGTAGGAAAACTTAAAGTAAATTCTTTGGGAAATTATATTAAACATAAAAACTAAACTTTGGATTTATACTAAAAAAATGGCAAGTAAATATTCTTCTTAAAAAAGAATATAAATAGGGAGAAATAATTCATTAATAATAAAAAGTAAAACTATAAGTCACTACTAACTGATTTGTTAGTTTAGTTAACGTGCTTTATACATTTTACTTTTTATTAACAATACAGCAGCAGACTTGTAAGTTTAATCAATACATCATAAATTTATGATTTAAATTTAATTAAATTATTTCTAAGTTCAATCAACTAAACTTACATATCCATCTGCCTTAATAAAAAAAAATAAAAAAAAAAATTAAATAATAAAATGCTTACGTATGGCACTTGAAAAAATGAATTTGATTGATGAGTTTAGTGTTATATAGTTGTAGACAAGTATAAAAAATATATACTCTAAATGAAATGAGATGTGTAATATGAATAGTTCACTTTTGTTTCATGTACATGGAAACGATTTTTTCCAAAATATTTTCTGTAGATTGATTTTCTTCACGAAACTTTTCCATAACATTGCTAGGAACAATCCAATTAAGAAATTCCTCTACATTTAAACGCATCCTCTCCAAAGAAGACAATTTCGTGTCATCATGGGCCTTACGATTGGCCAATTTTAAGGCTGCTATAACGACATTGTCTATTAAACGTTTTTCAAAACCCAATTGCTGTAGTTTTTGATCTGAGGAGATTTTCTTTAGTAAAATGGCCATTAGAAAACGTATGTGTGATAAAGTTTGAGTTTCATTTAATTTCGCTTCCTGCTCTTCTACGCTGACAGTAAACTTTCTACATTTATGCTGGTGGGTTTCTAATTCAATTTTTATTTTGAAAAAGCTATGACAACCCTCACACATATAAGGTTTTAATTGTTTGTGTATTTTCTTCATATGTGTCTTCAAGTGTGCCAACTGGGAAAAGGCCAGTTCATCATCTTTGCACAGCAAACAATTAAAGGGTTTCTCGCCTGTATGCTTGCGTATGTGTAGTTTTAAAACACTGGAATGGGCAAAGGTTTGACAGCAAATCTGTAATTACGAAGAAAAAACGTAATAAAGTGGAAACTTTTTATTTCATATTTAAAACTTACCCTGCATTGAAAAGGCCTTTCACCCGTATGCATACGCATGTGTACATTATATTGCGACTTTTGGGTAAAAACACTATTGCAAATTTCACATACATAAGTCTTGGCATTGTTATGAGTTTTCATATGACTTAACAAATCATTTTCTTCGATGGGTTTTTTACAAATATCACAATCCTGTTGCTTAAGTTTGTAATGTAATTTATGGATATGAGTCTTTAGCAGCACATCATTGGCAAAATGTTCGTTACATATTTCACAATAACAATCGGGCGTTTCGTCATGACCTTGTACATGAGCCTTTAAGTTGGAGGGTGTTGAGAAGCGTTCTGAACATATTTCACATTTAAATTGTTTAGGAGCATCATTATGATGGGTAACCATGTGTTGGTGTAACTGGAATTTTTTAAAATAAAAAATTAATTAGTTTTTAAACTTGTTTTAATATTCTTTTTCAAAAAAAAGACAGGATGAAAAAACAGTTTCCAAAATTGTGTTTAACATATTTTCGTAATAAATTTTGTAAACTATTTTCTTATCGGGTTGCGGTAAGTTTTTTTTCAAAAAATTTTTAACAAATTTAATAATTTTTTTTTTTATATTTTCCATATAACCCACCTGTCCACCCCTGGCAAAACGTTTATCACATTGTTGGCAGCCATAAGGTTTCTCTCCCGTATGCAAACGCATATGCAGTCGTAATCTCTCCTTAAGGGCAAAACTTTTCGGACACTGTTTGCAGGCAAATTTTTTCTCTTTTGTATGTGCGGATATAATATGATTTTTTAAATTAATCTCTTGTCGATAGCTGTTATTACAAGTTTGACATTTAAAGGGCTTTTCATTTGTATGCACAAACTTGTGTCGTGTTAAATCCGATTTGCCACGAAACTCTTTATGACAAATATCACAAATGTAAGTTTTACGTGCCCTTTTAGCACCAGGCTCTGCAGTGGCATAAACCTTACATTTTTCAGAGTCTTCAGATTGTTCTTCATCATTATTGCTGTCATCGTCATTATCGCTGATTGTAACATTATCTATTGTATTGTCTTCTATAATTTCAGGATCTGTTTCTTCATCGGTAAGACACAATTTACCCAATATAGCTTCTTCTTCATGTTCATTGAGATTAGGAAAGTGTTTACGATTGGCGGGGGGTGATGATAATGAAATGCCACTATCGTCCAACACCGAGGAGGCATCTTCTTTAGATATAGAGCGTCGACTACGTACCATATTTGTTGTTATTAATAATGTTTCTTTATTGTTTAAGAAGTCACCTTCACCTTTAGTTCTTTTTTTTTAGTTTATGTTTATATTTAAGGGTCTTAAGCCTTAATTTGTAGCCAACTACCATTCAATTTAGTTTTTTTGTTTAAAGTTTTAGTTAAATTTTTATTTAGTTACCAACACCAAAAAGTTTTTTTTAATAATAAACATTTTAATATAATTTATATTTGATTATTTTTATATTACAACTGAAAAAGAAATTTAATACAAGATTACTTCATTAGAACAGCAAGTAAAACTAAAGGAAAATTTCAATATATATAAATTTTTTAATTTCTTTGAGGTTATTTTTGTTATAATTATTATTTAACTTTAGTCACAGTTTTTAAAACTGTTCATTTATTTCTTTCTTTTAACTGTTTTAATTACGTGTATTTATAACTGTTGTCGTTTCAAATTTGTAGATAAAATTTTCTTGCCTCACTATTCAAAAACAGTTGTTTAAACACACACCAAAAAATATTTCAGGTAATTACTTTTATTTCCAGATATCAGAGCACCAGAGCTTTATTACTTATGAAGTTAAAAATCATACTAAATTGAAATTTATTTCCAAAATAAATGTCCCATTTCTTTTTCGTATTTTTTTTTGTTGTGTTTTTATTTTATTATAGAAATGTTATCAATAAAAATAAAGAAAAAAAAAATACTGAAACACTTAAACAATTACAAGGTCTAAGTAAAAATAAATAAAGAAACACAAATTTATACACATGACGTTGACAATACGAAGACTACAATTGAACTCAAACACACACTTTTGTACAAAGTTTGCTTCCTTAGTCTTTTGAGCAAAAGGCGACAAAGTGAATTATTTGTAACGTAGTCCGTCCGTCCGACTGCGACTCGTTTATCATAGAATTGCATTTATCAAATTAAAAGAACGTTTTTTTTTATTTGCTTTTGTTGTTATAATTTTCTTTTTATAGATAATAATTGAGATAATGAATAATGTGCTGTGCTTATCTTGTTGTTTTATTTATTTTAATGATAAGAAATATAACAAATTATTTATTTAAAATGGTAGTTGAAATGTAATTCGTAAAAGTGAAAAATGAAAATCTGAAATCTTTATTTAAATTTTAGCGCTTTTAGTATCCAATTAAGTCAATGTTTATTTAGGAACTGTATTTGAGTGACTAAAATCTATTTCACAAATTTACATTTAAAACATAAAAAAAACATTTAAATTTCATTTGAATTTAAAATTTTGAAAATGAAGCGCAAAAGTTATAATATTATGCATTATGTAGAGCTTGTAAATATAACAAAATATACTCGATACTTATTTGTATTTAAGTGGAAAAACAACGGCAGCAATTTAACAATAATGAAACGATTTCATAAAGTCCAAACCTTAAAGTGACAAATCGAAAGAATACTATTGGAGAACAGTGATGTCCAATGAATTTAGTAAACAAGTAAATTTTAAAAAGTTTTTAAAAATCTAGCTTAACAAATTTAAAAGAATATTGTGTTTTCGTCAAAAAAATATGTATTTTTAACCCAAAAAGGTTATTTAGTCCACATAAGGAAATAAAGGGTAATAGCAACCAAATAATTATTAAAGTTTGTAACTTCCTCTAATATCGAAAAAAAAGTCTTCACATTTTTATCTAACCCAACCACTGTACACCATATGAATGCAGTTTAGAATTTATAGTAAAAATATCAAGAACAAAAAACAATAAGATTCAAACAATCAGAACTGAAGCAATTCTTAAAAAGCAAATAAAGAAGAAAAATGCAAACGAAATATACAATAAAGCACGTCTAATATAACACAAAAGTAGAAGTTAAAGATTGAAGTAGAAGTAGTTGTAGAACACATGAAAAACAGAACAAATGAAAAAAAACACACACAAAACTCCAAAAGACGACTTAAACAACAGAGTTATTAATATTTTAAAAATAAATATAAAAAAAGTCATATGTAGATGTGTTTAAATACTATATCGATTGTTCTTTTTAGAACTCATAAAACCATGTGTGTAGCAGATGTTTATTGATGACTGCAAGTCAATAACTACACAAACATACTGGTATATTCATAACAAAAACATTTGAGGAAGAAAAACAAAACAAAAAAACTATAAATATTTTTACAATGAACTCTATATTTAATATAAATAAAAACGAGTAAAAATCACCACTCCCTTGTGGTTCACAAAAAAAAACTATGGCAATTTTGAAAATTTTAATTTTCTTCATTATATAGTTATAATTTTCTTTGCTTCTTTTAGTTTTTTATAAGCAAAATTAATTTCTGTTTCAGCAGTTTATTTTATATTTTTCTCTATGCTTGACTAAGTCCTCACCTAAAAATCATTTAGTTTAACTTCTATTAATGTTGAAAATTTATTTTAACATTAATTTACTAAAGTAGAACTACTGGTTTTTACACTTTCATGTATGTATGTTTTTCGACCCTTTTGTTAAGGTCTTTAGTGTTGAGTTCAATGTAAGTTTTAATTTTTTTCTTCTTTTTTTATACAGAAATGCAATGTAAATTTGTTTTACTGTTGTTTTGTCAATTACTGTATTTTGGTTTTTGTGAATAATTATTGAAATCAATGCATATTATTTCAAAATGTTTTTATTTTGTGTTTTTGTGTTTCATTTTCTGTGTTCTTTGAACTAAACGGTACTAAGGGTGCTGAATAAGCATATTCAAATTAAGCAAAACATTTTGACTAAAGGCAAAACAAGATAAGCAAATAATTGTGTTATGGTTGGGTAAAACGAATTGTAAATCTGCTATATTAAAGCATTAATAGGAAGGTGTATTTGTATTGAGTTAAAAAAAGACTTAATATTGTTTTGAACAACTGAAGTTTAAATTGGTTTCTTTGACATAGTAGAAGAGATTTCAATATTTTGTTATTAAATATTTAAAAAGAAATAAGTTTTTGTTTAAAAATACTTTATGTACCCTTAAGATTATATATAATGAAACTAATAAATGTTATTGGTTTCAAATTCAATTATTATTGATAATAGGAAATATAAATTCTTTGCAATTTGGACATGTTTATTAAGAATCCTACAAAACACATCTTTTAATTGTCTTAATTGCAACTAAACATAACATTCTGGTGCTTTCAGTCCTGTTGACTGAACCAAAAATTGTTAAAAAATCAAACTCGTTTGCCTTAAAAGTAATAGCAGTCATCATAAAGTTATATCCACAATAGTAATTTAAAGCTTAAACCCAGACGGGTTGAAATACCGGCAATAAAATATCAAATATTTTAAGTAATGAATAGAAAAGTTTGTAACCAAAGTCTTTCATTAGTGACAAGAAATTCACAATTTTTTAATCATTTCGGCAAAAGCCCGGCTATGAAAAATCTAATTTTTAATATTTTCTTCCGAGTGCAATGAAGTTATAAAAAGAATTAAATAAAAATATTATTATTAATTATAAAATTAATAAAAGTAAATGAAACATTTTCAAAGTTTGTGACCAAAGTCTTTCGATTTAGGGGCAGTGGGCTGGATTTTACAAATTTTTACAAACAAAATACGCTAATGTTTTTAGCAAATAACGTCTTTATTACTAGATTCCTGTATAATCTTTGAAACTTATTTAAGTTACAACAATTTTAATTTTAAAACAATACTGTTAAAAATCAATGTTTAACTTGCCATCCAATTATTACAGGAATGTATGCTTAATATTTATAAAAACCATGAATATTTAACACTATATATTACAAATTTTAGCTCTATTCTTTAATTTTAAGCAAATTTTAGTAAAATACTTCCACCAAACACTTTCTTGTTATAAATAAATACGAAAATTTATGCAGGCAATTTTACTTAAAATTTATTCTACTAGTTAGAAAGCAGGCAACAAAGCAAAACGTACAATAATATAGCATTGTTATTGTAAAAAAGCAATAACAAAACAAAAAAGAACTAATAATAAAAAAAACTTACCCTTCTGCGCTTCAACCCTCTGGCAAACACATGGGAAGCACACAACAACACAATAAATCACAAAAGTTCAACATCTGCTGTTTATAATTTTGCCAAATTCATGAAAACATTTTTGGTTTTTAACTAAAAATAATAGAAAATTATTCATTATTTAATTTGTTCAAACATTTTTAACAAAAAATAAGCAAGGAAAAAGCGCCAGAATTGATGGAGTCTTTGCTTTTTTTTGTGTTGGCTGAATTTAAAAATGGAGGTGGTGATGGGACGCTGCAAATTTTTTTTCAACAAATTTCAATCACCACTCCCACGCTTTTCCCTGGATTTACTTACAATTTTTATGTATTTTCGTTTTCTTTATTGTGTTTACACTTTTATTAGTTATTTTTTAGTAAATTTTACTTATTAAAACCAATTAAATTAATTAAAATTCTAGCACTTTATTTTTTTTTTCACTACGCGTCTGTTCTCTTTCACAACTGTAAAATGAAATGTGAAATTCATTGACAATTCAAATGTTCGATACTCTGTTGTTGTTGTAGAAAAACAGCTGTCCAGCTTTTTTGGTATTGTTTTGGTTTGATTCAACACACAAACATGTATATTTCTTATAGGATTGTGTCAGGCAAAGAAAAGACCCCCCCTTTTAACAACAACAATAAGCATCAAACCTTCAAACCTACAACAAACACATAGGAAATTTCTTTTTTATTATTACCAGATTAAATTTAAGTATGGCATTACTATGTAAGTGTAGTCACAAACCTTTTATTTTAAATTGAAATTTCTGCTGAGACCAGCAATATTTTCCTTGTTTAACACACAAACACGTATATTCCTTAAGGATTCACTATTCTAAGATACCCCACCCATAACTTCAATGATTAGTTCACATAAAAGAAGACTAGTGTTCAGACGGAGCAAATTGCGTTGCCAACTCTTTTTTAACTGTCTTTAATAATGTGGCATTACTATTTTCACTTAGTATAGTCACAAACCGTTTATATTGGTACGGCATCTTCGAATTTTCTTTGTATTATTATGTGGCATTACTGTAAAAACAAGAACTGTCAAAAGTAGTAAACAACACGCGCTAGAATTTCATTATTTTTACACATTTTACCACAAATTTACAAAATTATTAAATAAAATCAACAGGTAAGTCGTTTAATATTATTTAATTTTTATATATAAAGTTTATTTAAAATTCTTTTCAGTTTATTCTTAAATAAAAGTCAACAGTTTTTATGCAACATGGCTGGTGTTTTGTTTGAAGATATTTTCAATGTGAAAGATATGGATCCAGAAGGCAAAAAATTCGATCGTGTTTCCCGCTTGCACTGTGAATCAGAATCCTTTAAAATGGACTTGATATTAGATATTAATTCCTGGTTGTATCCCATGGAATTGGGAGACAAATTTCGTTTGGTATTGGCTACCACATTACGTGAAGATGGTTGTCCTGATACCGGCGAATACAATCCTCTTGAACAGGAGGGCACTAGAGCTGATAGTTTTGAATATGTTATGTTTGGCAAAGTCTATCGTATTGAGGGCGATGAAGCGCACAATGAAGCCTCTTCCCGTTTGTCGGCCTATGTCTCATTTGGTGGTTTGCTTATGCGTCTACAAGGTGATGCCAATAATTTGCATGGCTTCGAGGTGGATCAACAAATGTATTTATTAATGAAAAAATTAGCTTTTTAAAGTAAATTGTTGGATTTTTCACATTTAAGTAGATATTTGTTAGTGTAAGACAAAAACAAGGGGTCTCAAATTAAAAAATAATTGGACATTTTTGAACCTTAGAGAAAGACGTTTTGAGAAACCTACTTTTTTTGTTTTGCACTTTCCGGTGTTTTAAGTAAACAAATTTTATGTTTAAATAAAAATTAAGATTATTTAATATTTTTTATGAAAATAATGGAATTTTTTTTTGTCCTTTTAAAAATGTTTTGTTTCTGGAGTTGCCTTTCCAACATTTACACATCGTGATACTACAATCCAAACTCTCCAAAATTTCATAAGAGTATTACAAAGTCTTTTATATGAAATATTTTATGTTATATTATCATATAAAGACTGCATATTATTTGTTTTAAATATCTTGTATAATTAAATTATAATGAAATTAAATTTTAAAGAGGAATCAAAGAATGTGTGTTTAAATGAGATTATATCTTTAACAAATTTGTAATTTCGTAAACATTTTAATCAATTTAAATACTTTGCAAAGTTAAATTTTAATATTTAGCATTTTAAAAAGTTAAATGTGCATAAGTTTTATTCTACAATAAGAAATATTAAAAAAAAGATTTCTGGAAATTTTAACAAATTGACAATTAAAACAGGTTTTAAGTTAAAATTTTTAACTTCCAAGTTCTTTAATTTAGAAATGGACAAAATTATGGTTCATAAACTGAAAGTTTATTTTCCAAACTTTATAACGTTTTTTTTTAAATACAATTCAAGTCATATCCTGTTTATTCTAAAAATTCTCCCACATAGCGGTCATTTACATTAGAAAAAATCTGTTTCTCGAAGATTCTTTTCCATTTATTCAAACTGAATTGAATTTTCTAAATGTTGCATTGAAATGCTATAGAAATCTAAACAATTCTAAACTTAGACACACAAGTACCAACATCATAAACAATTGTTTACTTTAATAAATTTCTATTAAAAAAAACTATACGATTTTTTTTATAAGGAAATAAAGATCTTTAAAAATGTACATTGCAGTGAGTAATATTCAAATTCATTTATATTTGAATTTAAAAAAGAAAATGTTCTATATACAATACATACAATTTCAGTTACCACAGCAATTCCGCTTGCATCGCGTGCCTTTTTTTCCAAAAAGAAAAACTAAATTTAAATACTTTTGAACATCGATTGTTTATATTATTCTAAACAATTTACGGGTAATTTTCCTTTTTTTTCAGTTGGGTTTAATGCGTGTCTGTATACATAATGGTTTGTATTTGTATTTTAAGAAAATATTGTTTAAATTTTAACAATAATTAAAAAAAACACTTGATCTTGTTTTGTTTTCAGCCTGAACAGCAGTGAGAACAAGTGAAATGTTTACAAGGTGTGAAGAAATTTATTGAAAAAAATCGAATTGTTAATATTGTTATTTGTACATGTATGAGAGTGTGTAGGTGTATTCTTGTTGGAATAAGTATTTAATTTTGATTTTTTTTACAGATAGATACAAATTATATGATATTTTATTGATTTAGATTAAAAACAGGTTTAAAAATTAACAAATCTGTTACTTATTGAAGTTAAAATATGTACAATATATAGTATTATTGTAATTAAAAAGAATTTATAGAAAAAATTCTATATTAGCTTGTTTTTTAGGCAAATTCTACATCTTTACTTCTACCGTTTAGTAAACAGTCCAGTTTTTATTCCAAGTATATACACTGAAAAAAAATCCATGCCTAATATATACGAAAAATGTCGTACATTGTACGAATCGTTCGTTGTTTCGCACCACGAAATTCTTTCCTAATATATACGAAATTGTACGAAATATTTAAGTATAATGCAAAATATTCTTGAAAAAATTAATTTACATAAATTGAAAAAAGTGAATTTTGAATAAATATGGTAAAATTTACGAAATATTAATTTATTCAAACATTTTTGTTCATTTTAAAATAAATTTTCTAATTTTAGTTCAAAATTATTCTTCACACGAATTTTCAATTTTTTATGAAAATAATTCGTGAATAATATTATACTTTTTCTTAAATTTTTTAAAAATGTTGTAGTTTTATTTAATCATAATATAATTAATATCATTATGTTTGCTAAAATTTAAGAAAAAAATATATTTCGAAAGGTTTTCGTACTTTCGTAAAAATAGAAAAGGGTTTTATTAAATAATATTTCGTATTATACACGAAATTTTTGTAAATATTACGAAAATAGAAGTTACGAAATTTTTTTCGTAAAGTATTCTAGTGTAGTCTAGTCTAAAGTCCAGTCTATAACCTAGTTTTATGCGTTTCCTAGTCTATATTTAGTTTATAGTGTAGTCTATAGTATTGCCTATAGTTTAGTCTGTAGTATAGTCTATAGTCTAGTTTATAGTCAAGTCTATAAACTATTTTATAATCTTATAAGTGATCGAGTCAAATTTCTTAATATTATTTCCTGACATTCGAACAATGAAGGAAATACGTTTGAACTTATTCTTTCACTAATGCGGCAATTCAAAAATTAGATTACGATTTTGTAAGTATTAATACTAACTTAGTATGCAGAATTTTTAACTAATCCTTATAATAAAAAGCTCCGAAAGTTTTAGAAGTTGATTAAGAACTAAAAAAAAACTTAATATATCTAATATATAGATATTACAACCCCTCCCCATTTATATGTTTTCTTAATTAAAATATTTATATTTGTCCAAACACATACACTTAAACATGTAAACGATCATCATTTCAATACAGAAATAAATTATTGATTAGCATTACTGTGTGTTTCGTTCTACGAAACAATTGCATTGTATTCAAAATCATATTAAAAATTAATTTTTCAACATGTATATACAATGTCTGCAATATGGACACATAAGTTTGTATGCATTTTATAACAAAAAAAAAAAATAATAAAAACTACTTACATTTTCTTTAATTTTTTAAAGAAAAAAATTTTCTGCTATTTTTGGTATTTAATTTGATTTTCATTACACTGATCTCTTCTTGCTCTCTTTAATATTGTGTTTTTTCGAATTGTTTTCTTCTGAGGATACAAATGCATTGAGCAAAACGGAAACGATCAATCGTCATGATCGCATGTTTCGGGCGTGTGTGGGTGGGTGTTTATGTTTTTTTTCGAAACTAAAAAAAAACATTTGTACAATTTTCACTTTGTATTTACATACAAATTTCTCTGTTTAAGATCATTCTCACTCTCTATGCTGGGCAAAATTTATATATATATTTTTTTCTTAATTTGTTCGAAAGAAAATAAAAGAAAATTTAAGAATGTAATATAAATTATTTGAATGCCCTACTTGATATAAATTGCACATATCTATGTGCATACTTATATCAAAAGTAGAATTTTTATTAATTTTTTTTAGGAATGTTTGGAATGTTAAAAAAAAAGAAAAATAACTAAATTTTCATAATTTAAATTAAATAAATTGATTATTCTTACATACATGATATTTAAATCACTCTAGAAATCTTACCTAATGTAGGGCATGACAAATTAATACAAATTATTTTTCTCCATAATTTGCCTTCTACTCTTAAATCTTAGACAAAATTCTGCTATGGGGGTGCTGACGTATTACACAATCTAATGATCCTGCGCATCTTACTCTATGATTGTTTATTTTATTCGGCTGTTATGACTCGATCAATGTAGAAGAATGAAATAAAACTATAATATTGTTTACTCTTTCGTTCTTTTTTTAAAGAGCTTAGAGCAAAATATGTATATTTTCAAAATTTTGAATAAACATTTCGAAAAAAAAACAGATTTTTTTAATGATTTTCTTAGTTTTTTTCTATTTTGTGCTGAAAACGAAACAAAAACGAACTTTCCTTATGTTGTATTTTCTACAAATTTTGGAGTGTGGGTGCAGTGCGTCGCGACGCGTTTAACAGTTCACACCAAGTAAATTTTTCCGTTCTTGTGCTAACATCTGAAATTAAGTAAAAAAAGTTTTTTTTCTTTCTTAATATTTTATTTAAAATACATATTTATTTTCTACAACATCATCGTCAGTAGCAGCATCGTGATCGTTTTATTTTGTATATATGGATACCCATACATATAGTATATATTTTTGGAAATCAGTCAGTCTATTTTTAACAAAATTCATAAGCGTTATAAACGTTTAATATTTTGTTCTTTCTGTTGGCGAAAAAAGAAACTGTTTTTTCGAAAAAATTATGGTGAAATTGAAAAATTGTTTTAAAAAAATTATTAAAAAAAAAATATGGAAAAGTGTAAAGTTTTTTTATATTAATAAATAAACAACTATATCCTAAGTAAGTAAATGATAAAAATATATAAAATGAAAATTTAAAAAAAATTATCGTCACACATCAATTTTCTTTTTTATTTTCAAAATTTCATATTTTCTTATATTTTCTTTATTTTATAAAAGTTTTCTTTTAAACGTTAATTTGTGTGTATGTTTTCTTAAAAGTATTTCGTAAAATAAATTCCTTATTTCATGGTTCCACACAATTTACTTATAATTTAGCCAACAATTAATTGCCAACATTTTATCGCAAATTGTCGACTGTCTCCAAGTGTAATACGTAATTTATTCATACACACTTTACAAATTTGTTAATTGACTAATGAAAAACAAGTAACACTTGCTACAAATTATCTAAAACGAATTGTTTTAACGCTACACTAAAGGTTTTCTTTTGAAATAATTGGTAAGAAATTTTTAATTATTTTTTTATATTCAGCTATTGTAATATGCTAATTAACGACAAAAGCTAGAAATTTATTAGTAATGAAACATTACATTGTGTTGATATTTAAGTTAATTAGTTTAACAAACAGTTTAATTGATTTAATTATTCCTCTTGAAGGAATTATAGTATGTTGTTGTAAATACTTTCATTTTATTTTCATGATTCTTATTGAACAGTATTTGGTTCGCAGATAAGAATTGTAGAGAAAATATAATAAGATCATTAACCATAATTCCAAACTTTAATTCCGGTGATGTTCGAAAATTTGATTAAACAGAAGACATTTTATTATACAGAGTATAGAATTTGTATTGTTAATATAAATAATTTAGTTCCCATTCCGTTGGCCTCTACTGTATTTCAATATTAATTAGCGTTATTAATATTTTATATTATAATCTTTAAATAAACATTTGTCTTTTAATTTTTTTTTTGTAAAAAGTGTGTTATATTTATGAGTTTTAATAATTACATATTAACACATTAGTGTTTATAGGCGTTTCCTGAAAAAAGGAAATATTTCACATTTGTTTGTAACAAGTGAAAAGCCCAATAGGAACACATATTCGTTTTGTGTATCAAATAAACGACATATGAGTTTAGATCTCTGATTCGATTAGCCTCTGAGAAAAAGGAACATTGTAAATTAGATTTAATGTTAAAAGCAAAAAAAATCTTTGATATTTGATACAGCAAGAAACTAAAATACATTAACCTCTGACCTTTCGAACTAAATTTAATATATTTGAAATAATGAAGAATATCTCACTCCATCTTTCTAACAATAACTGGGCAGCATTAAAAGGATATTAACCTTTGACTTTTGGATCAATCAAAGTAGAAAATAAACCGCACAATCGTATAATTTTTTTAATATTAAATCAATAATTTTGTAAAAAATCAAAAGTATTTGGTTTAAAAAAAAACTTACTAGTATTTAAACTCTAATCACTAGACAAACTTTGAAAGTCTTAAAGAGTTACAGAGGGAATATGTAGTATTTGTTTGAAAATATATTGGTAAAGAGAAAGACGAGTATAACTGCAAGATCTTATAATTCCTTAAAAAATAGAAAATGTTAGTACAAAGTAGACTACAAGATCCTAGAACTCCAATAGAATTTATCATTAATTAAATCGTTATTTAAACAATAGCTTTAGAAGAATCTATAGAGTCAAATCGTGTATATTTAGCCTATTTTTCTGGAAAATTTTTGTGTATTCCAGTTGAACCTCAAAATTTTTTTATATTACCACTTTTCTGGGTATCAAGGTTCTTTGAGAGATAAAACCGATTTCGGTTATAACAATAATAATGTTTAGTCAGTCAAATTAAATTATTAAATATCCAGAGAAAAAAGTAATGAATACGATCAAATTTCTCTCTTATAATACAACGTATAATGGAATTGCAAATTTGAAATTTTATTATACAATTCCGTTAAGATTCCTATAATAAAATTTTATAATTTTCTTTCAGTCTATTTAATAAACATTACATTCTTACATAGTATACACTTCCAAGAAAATAAACAAATAAGCGTTTAAAAGATCACTGAAAATCGGACGAAACATGAAACAAATTTTTCGTCAAAAAAATTCCAGTTCTAACATAAACATCCTAGTAATTTCAATTTATACACTGGTGTGTTGATATTAGAAAATGCTCATAAATTCCGAAACATACACCTACTTAGCCATAAATGTTAAAATATACGAGGTAAGGTAAAAAAGTCGGTTGAATATTTATCGAGAAAAATATATATTATTTAAATAGTAGCAAGACATGCTAAACATAAAATAGCAATTGAGCATAATAAATTTAAATTATTAAATTCTGAAAGCATGTTTCTTTTAAATATTAATCAAAATGCATATTTTAGCATATTTTTTTTTTTTTTTTTGTAAACTTAGATATTCTTAAATAAAAACATTTTTACTAATTAAACTTGTAACATTTTTAGGAACTTTTTGGTTAATTTATAATTAAAAAAAGATTTTACATATTTTAAGCATATAATCATATTTCCTAGTTAAATTCTACATATAAAAATATTTTGACTTGTTATAGCAAAAGTTATAGTAATTTTTCATATTCAGACAAATTTTTATAAAAGAATTTCTAAAACATGGACCAGATAGTGATTAACGTAAAAGTTTTTTTTCAAATAACTTTTAAGATTGACCTCGTTCATCTACAATATATTGTTTTGTTGTTGTGTGTTACACTACACTTGCTGTAAACAATCATAACATCTTGCTGCTAAACATTTAATGATGAAAAATCTAAAGTTAAAAAAAAACCTAAACACAACCAGAAAATATGAAAAGGAACTGAACTGCAGCAGCAACATCAGTAGCAACAAAAACATAAAGAATTTTTATTTGTTTCCGTTTAAAAATAGTATCATGAACTCCTAAGAAAAATTTCATTCTTTCGATTTAAGTATACAAGTGTGTGGCAACAGGCATAAAAATCTGCTTTTAGTGGGATGATGTTATAATAACTAGGGTGTGCACTATCATGCAGCACACTTCTTGTTCTATATATATATATATATAAG
Organism: Lucilia cuprina; assembly: GCF_022045245.1. Taxonomy (NCBI): domain Eukaryota; kingdom Metazoa; phylum Arthropoda; class Insecta; order Diptera; family Calliphoridae; genus Lucilia; species Lucilia cuprina. The sequence goes on along the minus strand of NC_060953.1, from coordinate 1,050,667 downwards.
ATCATACATCTAACATTTCAGAACATCCGCCCCTCTTTAACACATAGTATACATATGTAGTTTTTTAATGTTTTTAATTTTGGAATGCGGTAGTGGAGCACGCTTTGATTTAAAATTTGTGTAAGAAAAATAAATAACTATAAGAAATAAATATGCTAGAATTATTATTAATAACAACAATTTTCATGAAGCATTGTTAACACTTTTAAGCTTGAGCAACTTCAGATGCTAAATGTATCCACCAGCTACTATATACTATCCACACATCTACAACAGAAACACATTAAATTAGACACATTTACTATATCAGTGAAAAACTAACAACAGCAACAAAAAAATATATAAAACTTAAAAGGTCTTTTTACAATTTATGTGCTCCTATAATGAAATATAGAAAAAAATTAAGAATAAAAATTCATTAATAATAATCCTCTTTTATTTTTGATGGAACTAAAAACATGGGCACTTAAAATTAAGAAACGAGAAAAAATACGTCAAATCTACGCAATTTGGCGCCAATAGTCTTGATGAATGAATGAGTGAATATTATGGCATTATGTGGTCAGTGGATTTAAGTATAGTATTTGGAGGTATATACATAAAAGAAAATACATTAAGTTATATTATATATATACATATATTGCTGGTCTCCCATGAAGAAATCTCAGATACATTAGCTACCTCCAACATGGCTAAAATAATGAGGGTTTTCTTAACAAACTAGTTAATTAAAACAGACACATAAAACTCTTCAAGAGGAAAATTTTCATTTCCATTTTGATTTTTTGTTTAATATAAAATTAAACAAAAGTAAAAAATAAAATAAATAAATAAATGTTTACTTTGTTGTATATCCCTCATTTGACACAATGAACAAGTTTCCAAATTAAATATTGAAATTTGAAAAATTATTATAAAAAAAATTTATATAAATAATACAAGTGTTTGACTGTCTGTCTGTCCGTTTGTTTAAAGTAAATAATTGCTGTGTTATAAAACAGACCTATCAAATCTAAACTCTGATATATACTGTCTATACATATGTAGAAATTTTAATTTATTTTAAGCAATAATATAGAAAAAATAGATCAAGAAAAATGGCTATACATAAATTATAGAAAATATTCTATAAATCTTTCACAGATTGTTTGATTAAATTGGTTCATATGTTCAAATGTCTAATGTTTGAAATGTTTAAACATTTTTTTTTTTGTTTTGGGGAGGAAAACCACAAAACATTTATATTCATTTAAATAATTATTTTAAAAGTAGAAAATGTTTAAAGTAGAATTTGGTTAATGTTTTTTTTTACTTTTTGAAAAATAATATTTTTTATTTATTAAAAATTGTCTAATAATTTTATTATCGGAAAATTAAATATACTCATTTCTGCTGCTAATTCCTAAACACTTTAAATTTAGAAATATTCAGAGCTCCTAAAATATTTTATACTCAAAAAGTCTATTCGCCCGATTTTGATTTAATATACAAATTGAATGCTTTATGGTTGAAGAAATACTATGACATTAGTTTTATTTCGGTCGGGGTCCTTTATAAATTGATTTCATTAAACATAGGAACAAACTCTGATTAAATCCTCCTTGCAATCCATAAGGACTTAATATATAATTAGGATTCATGTATATTGATTTTTAAGATACAAATTATATATTTAAACATAATTTAAAGATTGCGACTAAGATATATGGGCATTTCCACCGAAAAGTCAACTTTTGTCACAACACGTCACGCAACATTAAATGCCTATATCTAGGGGAAAAATATACATATTTTTAAATTGTTTATATTTTTATATAAAGCTCTACCAATCCAAAAGTATGGCCCTAAATTATTGTCAATTAATGTGCGTGACGTGATATGACAAAAAATATACTTTTTGGTGGAAATATTTCCAATTAAAATGTTATTTATATAATAATCGAATTTCGAAATCTAAAACAATTTAATGAATAATTATTTTGGTAGCGGAAAATGTTTGTGTGTATAAGGAAACTTCATGAAATAGGTTAAATATATAAACATATAAATAAATAAACATATGGCTAATTGTATATAGATTTCTATGTACAAACGTATATCGTTGTATATACATAAACTATTAAAATGTAAATATTTATAAACATATCTAAAATTAAACATATTACTAAAACAATAAAACATATGGCCATTTATGTAGCTCCCTTAGTAATTACTAATTTCACATTTAGAAAATGTTTATAATTTTTTAAGAACAAAATTAAAATTGATGTGTGATGTTTGTAAACCTTTGAACCTGTAAATTCTTTTTTAAAACTGTATTTTATAATAAATTTAAAAGAAAAAAGATTCTAGTTGATTTGTCTTTTTCCGCTTACTGGCGCTGTTATTTAAAGACGACAGGAAAGGGAAAAAGGCGTATAGACTAAGAAGACTCTCATCAATACAAAAAAAAGAAACAAATCAATTTATAATTTCCTTTTAAATATATGTATATAAAAGAAAAATGTTTATGTGTATTTCTATGTATTAGTTTTAAGTTTGTATACATTTTTATTATTATTTTTTTGTTTACATTTGCATTGTAGTTAATTATTTTTTATTGCCTTTACTGATGCTTATGCCTCAGCTACTACTGTTGCCTCTAAAGTTGCCAGTGGTGGTGCTAAGGCTGTTTATTATTATTTTTTTTTAATTTTCTTTTTCTGATTTGCTATTACTGATAGATATTATTGTTGTTGTAGTATTATAATTTTTTTTCAAAAAATATATGGCTTAAATATTGGCCAGTTGCCAAGCATTAGCATTAAGAATTGTTTAGTTGCCTGTTGTTGCCCATGCCGTTGCCCATGTTTCTTCTACTTTTCAATATTATAAACGTATGTAGTATTTTATTTTTATTGTATTGAAAATTGTGGTCTGTTTTATTTCATAAAATGTTTTCAGTTTTATTATTTTGATTTCATTTACGAATTTCATAAATTATAAATGCAAACAGAAAGAAGAACATTTTTTTCCAAAAAAAAAAAACAATAATCAAAAAAAGGAAACAAAAAATTAACCTAAATTATCAGCAACTATTGTGAAGGTGTAGAGGAAATTAACTTTAAATAGCTAAAAATGAAATTGTATGAAATGTATAATGTTTTAGTTCTTTTTTTTTAATTCCTCTATACTGAAACAACATTTAAAAATATTTTTGCTTGAATTTAATGTAAACAAATTGAACACAAGCAGAAAAAAAATTGGAAAATTTCGAAATACATACATAGTTTATTATTTTTGGAAAAGAACAAAAATGAAATAAAATTAAAATTTACTGGAATTGATTTTTCATAGCTTTCATCGCATATAAATAAATTTTGAATTTAGAAAAAAAAAACAAATAAAAAAATAATTTGAGATTGTAGATATATGCTGCTTTAATACAAAATGATATAATTATTTTCTTTAAATAGAAAAAGAAAATTATAAAGACTATTAAAATAATTTGTTTAGAATAAATATTTACTTTTTTTGTAATAAAAATTATGAAAAAGTTTACAACTTCAAAATCATGAATCATATTTTTAAAGGCAGATATTTTTTTAATTTATTACATTTTTTTTCGTTAAAAAATAATTGGTAATAAAAATTACATACAAATATTTACAGTATTTTTAAATACAATATCATTCAGTTGCATTCCACCCACATGTAATCTAGTTCTTTTGTACTTTTAAAATGAGGAAGTTTTTATTCAACACAATAACTAGATTTCTTTTAATATTGATAATATTCGAAATCAAGTAAATCAGATCAAATGCCATCTTTTAAATACCCTATAAAGTATAGGTCCTAAAAAGTTCTACAACATATATATCTTATAAACAGGTTTTAAGCTAATAAAGCTTTAAACTTTTAAAATTTGTTTAAAAATTTCTAAAATAATTTTCTATGTCAAAAATATTTGAAAATCTATTATATTTTACAAGGTATCAAACTAAAATTCGGGAAAAAATATCGCATTTCAAAATTTTGATCTATAAAGTGAATCAGATTTATTCCATATTTACGAAAGTTTTTTAAAAGGAAACAGATTTAAAAATTACAACTTTAAAACACTGTAGGGTATTTACAAAATTCATTAACATTATACATACATATATTTTATTAAGAAAAAAAAAAAACAGAATGCTAACTTTTGTTTCTTTTTCACTGCAACGTGATTGCGGTTAAATGAGGTTAATGCGGTACATTTACAGAACCTGTGCATGAGTTATTGAATGCATAATGGCAAATGATGAGGCATAATAATACTTAAAATTACAATTTGAATTAAATTAGTAGTAAGGTGACAAACCGGCTCCTAAAATAATTATTATCAGCCAAAAATTTAACTTTAAAAATATAACGAAATATAATTTAAAAGAGCAAAACAAAAATCAATAAATTCCTCGTTTTATTACTTGTAATGGGTATAAAAACTTGCAGGTCGAGTAAGTAAAACAATCAATTAATTTCCAAAGATCATAAGGATAAGTTGTGTTTGAAATAAGTTGAACATCATGTTAAGATATGTAAGTGTGGAAAAAAATAAATAATTAAAACATAAGAAATCAATAACGGGGTTTAATATATTTAAAAAAAAAGTTATGTTTAGTTGCATTAATTGCCAGCATCTATGGTGCTCCAGTGAATGATACAGTAAGCTCACCTGATGTAGTGGTACCAGCAGTGCAACCAACTCATATCAACTCCAATCCTTCACTTGTTAATACCGCTGATAAGCATGAACAGGAAGTTGTTGGTAAAAAATTGACTACTAAATCACCTGAAGTTGTGGAAATTTTAGAATCCGGTTTGGAGCATCAAACGGATGGTTCTTACAGTTTCCATTATCGTGGGTCCGATGGCAGTTTCCGCGAAGAAACTGCAGTTGTCAAAAATCCGGGTACCGATCATGAATACTTAGAAATAACTGGAGCTTATTCATTCTTTGATGCCGATGGCAAAGAGGTCGTGGTTCACTATAAAGCCGATGATAAAGGTTTTGTTCCGGTTGGCAATAATATACCCGACGTTATATCTGTAGCAGCCCGTGAAAATAGTCAACTTCCTCCTTTGAAAAAATTAGAGGATTTTGACGATTAAATTTTAAAATGTGTTTAGGAAAAAAAGATATACATAACTACGCGAAATATGCGAATTATAAATATAATTTCGTTTTTAAATTTATAACATTTATTTTAATATAATTTGGACGACTAACTACAGGGTATTACTATTTTTAATTACGACACTGTGCACTGATATATTAAATAATTAATTATTTTTATTTTTTAAATAAAAGTATAATAGTACGAGTATAACAGTCCAAAGTACATTTTTTATCATTTTTCATCATATTTAGTATACATATAAATATAAATTTAAAAAAAAATATATAGAAAAAAATATAATAAATAATATGAATTCTATTCTTGGAAGAACAAGTTTTTAAAATTATTTAAATAATACAAAAAGGTTCTTTACAATAAGATACAATACTTACATACACATACAAATACATACATACGATTGTCATACATTTGACATTAGGCCAATTAATATTGTTAAATATCCTTAAAAGGATTAAATGATTTAAAAAGCTTTACATCAATATAAAAAACCTAAAACTAAATAACTATTTATTTAACAGAGTCTTATGGAAATTTCGTTTAATATTGTTTACTTTTGGCCTACACCTAAGGTGTTGGCATTATTATTGGATGAACCGTTCAATGAGGGGGTATTTAAATGTTGACGAAAATTGCAAGTGCCCATAGACTTACGTTCCTTGATGCGTTGCTGTAGGGCCTGTAGAAGACCAGTTAACACATCATGATTGGGTATCTTTTTGGCAAATAATAATCTCTTAACAGAGTCATCATAAGTCAAGAGAGCCACCATATTTTGCAGCAAGAAGCCTTGACAAAACTCCAATAATTTAATGGCATTGTAGACCTTGAAAGAAATCAAAATTTTAACTATTTTCCTATTCACTCACACAAAAGTTTCTTACCTTAGCGTGTATATACATGGCCACCACATTATCAATATCAATCATATCGGAACATCTAGATTCCGTGTAACGCAATAGGCCCTCCAACTGGAAGAAACTAGCAGCCGCCATTAGTTCTAAAACATCTCCTTTGGAGACTTCTAAACTACTGCAACCACCACTATATAAATACTGCATGACCAATTGGAATATATGATAACGTATATCATTGATTTGCACTGTGGGAGTGCTGCCCTCACTCAGCTTAGAACTAAGCATATTTTGGAACCGTGGCGATGCCGTAACTAATACGATTTTGTGACCATAAAATATTTTACCCTCAACTCTGAATAACAAAAAAATATTTTAAAATAAGTTAGACCCGTACTCAGCATTAAACTAACTTACCTAAATGTAACATCACTTAATTCTGGATTATTTACAAATTTCGGATCTATGCGAGAACTGTTTACCGGCTGGGAAACAGGCTCCTTAATAACTTTGATCTGTTGCCAGCCGTAACAAGTGGCAAAGATGTCAGCCAGCAACAGGGTGGTGCCTTCATTCTTGCTATAACGGAATATATTAAACAGCAAAGGCAAGCATTCACTAACAAATTGAACACTATAGTCGTCGGGGCAAACTTGTAAGAAGTCTTGCAGCAATTGATCGATAACAGCATCAAGCCGTATTTCATGGGCGGCCGCTAAAGCATGCATCCAGCAATGCAAAGTCCAAGGCACACCTAGTGTTCGTAATTCAATCGTAATATCTTCAAAAATCAAAAAAATATTAATTTTACTCCGTATGTTGGATTTTTTAAAACATCTTACCCAAATGATTGTTTTCAGCACTGTGATACATGGCTTCTTGAAGACTCTTAATTTGAGTTTTATTAAGAGTGTTTGCTATCTCATTATTTGCCAAACGATCTGCCACTGTGGTGGCCCGAGCACTGGGACTATCTCCCTCAGCCAACATTTCTTCCAAAGACAAAACATCCTTGGAGCCTTGCGATATGGGGGTAGATAAAAGTTTACGCAATACAGCCCGTTGGCCATGAGCTGCGGCAACCGAAATAGCACAATAACAACCCCTTTGAGCTGAACCTGCAAAACTCATTGAATCCTTTTGTTGGGTAGACAGAAATGCATTTGCTCCATGCACTAACAGCAAAGAAACCACTTCAATATTACCCGAACCACAGGCCACTTGTAAAGGTGTAAGAGTATGTTTATCTTCACTTTGTCTTGCACCACCTTCCACCTTACCGCCACGTTCTAGAAGACATCTTAAAGCCAAGTAGTTGGATCTGCTTGCTGCAAAAGTTACCGCCGTCCAATGCTGTGTATCCGGATGAATGGCAGGATAGTTTTGATTACCAATGGCAGGAACTTCTATATTTGGATCGCAGCCAGCATCAAGTAAAGCTTGTATAACCACCTCATCATTTCGTATGCTGGCAATCATTAAAGCGGTCATACCAGCATGATTGAGGGTGTCATAGCGGGTGGTAGGCGGTAATAAGTTTGAAGCCTGTGCTAACAGCTCAGCTCTTCCGGTAAGCATTAGTTTAAATGCCAAAGCAATCGTAGCACGTTTCCCCAACTCCGATGTGTCCTCACTTATGCTCATTGGTATGGGTGTAGCCGTGGCCAAGTGTGGAAAGTGTGCCTTCTTTGTAGGCAGTTCTTCGTCATGTGACACCGAACGCATGGGACAATCTACTCCTGGCAGCAATAATCTAGCCGCCTGCATTATATCATCTTTGTCCACCATAACAGCACTGCGATATTCAGCATGGGCCGATGCTACTCTCAACCATTCCACCAAAGGAGGCAGTACGACATAGGCTCGTTCATAGCAAAGTTCTTGCACGTTTTGGCTACTGTTAGCATTGGAGTTGTTGGCACTAACTGCTCCTTGCTGAGAACCAAATTCACTGTGTTCCAATTGCGAACACCGCATGAAATAGAAAAGAGCAGACAAGGCGGCATTTGATATTGCACAATGCTGAAATTTTTGTTGAGCTCTTAAAGTTAGTTCCTTCAGCTCATTGACACTGCCCACACAGGTGGTGAGTAAACAAGGTTCTAAACTTATATTACTGCTGCCAGCTGATGAACCACTTTGGTGAGTACCCGATCCCAAAGACGATTGGCTTGCCCACCTTGGCATTGTTAGCGCACCCGATGCAATACGTCCAGCATTCAGATGAGCAAACGGTTGCAGTAAACCCCACATATCTCCCGATATAGATATGGCATGTTCCAGAGCCGCAGCAGTTAATTGAGATGTCGAGTCAGTAGGAAAACATTGCAACAAAATTTCCTCCAACAGATTCTCAATGCCAGCACAAAGATATACAGCAGCATATTCATGTATAAACTTTCCTAAACGAGAATCCGTCATCCAACGATGAAATCTTCCCACCGACAGCTGAATTCCAGCTCTCGAAGATTTACTTTGTTTAAGAGCACTATCCCCGGGTACCGCAAACATGGCTGCCGCTCTAAGACAAGCTTTGATACAGGAATCGGCCAAAACTGGACAGAGAACAATTTTAAATGCACCTGCAACTTCTTGCTTCGAACACAAGCCAAGATTGGAGGATAAACGTTGTACTTCACGAGCTATGCGCACAAGAGCTCTTTGCAGTAGATATCCCAAACGTGAAACAGCATCAGGAGAAACACGATCAGCTTGTTCTTTGCAGCGACCATCTCGTACTACTTTCATTATACAATGCTGGCTCCAAGGAGGATGTTGTAACTCGACTAAACGATTGTGAGAGTCAACCCATACAAATTCATCGGCACTGGTTACATTAGTATTCACGGTTTCCAATGAAGCATAGCGTCCCAAACGTCTTGCTGGTTCTGAACTCTCAGAACCCGCACTGATACTGCTATAGGTGCTGGTACTAGTTTGGGAACGCATTGTAAGCTGCTGTATGGCCAACTTGATGTCTTCTAGACCATTGCCACTCCAAGGTGCTTTGGCTGGCGTCGCTCGATGCCTGGCTCTGGGATGATTGGCGGTAGTTCGTGAACGTGTACTGCGATTTGTTACCCCGGCAGCTAAACGATCTTCAGGCAAAGGACCCAATGCAACACCACCGGGTGAAGAGCTACCATGACCTCCTGTGTCTGACATGCTGGCATGTCCCGATGAACGATTTTCATCAGAGGAACTATGACACTCTTGTACACGTTCCAAAGCGCGGAATTCATGATGATGAGTGCGAGTAGAATGATTGGGTTTTGTTGAGTTGTTGGGACTATGCTGATAACCCGAATCAATAGGTATCCCAATGTTAGCGGTGCTGAAATCCATAGCTTTCTCCGAATTTCTCAAAGGTGTACTGGTTTTCAGTTGAGGCTGTTGTTGATTTAGGCTCCCACTTAACATGGGTTGTTGCGATCGGACAGGAGTAGATTGTACTGTGAGTCGGGCAGGTCCTGCTACGGCCCTCTGTGGTATGGGCTTCGTTATGTTATTGCAATTTGAAGCCACAGAGGAGTTAAGTTTCGCTTGAGAATTCTCAAAATATGTTGAACCATTCGAGGAGATATGGGTAGGGGTGGCTGTGGCAATACTATTTCCAACTGTTGTAGGGATTAAAGGTCTTTGAGCCACTTCTTTGGCTATTCTTGGTGCTGGTGTGGCCACAGCTGGATTTTGTATACGTCCAGATGGCGTTGAAGGATTCTGCAGTGCGGAAGCATTCAATGGCGAAATATTGGCACTTGAGTGATTCGGTGTTATTGGCAAACCCGATGTATAGGAAAAGGGAGCAGCAGCATTGTTCTGTTGTGAATTTATATCGGGTCTTATGTTACCAATTGGCCTAAAATAAATCAAGAATCACAACAAACACATTAATAACATTGAAATACCGTTAAAAACAAAACAGTTTTGACCTAAACATATAACTCTGCTCACTGCTGACAATCAGACACATACTCTTATAAATGATAATATACTATAATATACATATTGTTTTTTTTATATTTTTTTTGTTTCATCTCTTCCACAAAAACAGCAATAACACGAGTTTAATAAAAATTCAAACAAACTTAACTGTTGTTCTAACACTTGACTGACAATCAAAATGAAATTATGTCACTATTTTGTTTGTATAGCTCTCTAGCACAATTCACACTTAGACTTCAACTCTGGCTCCAGCAGATTCAGTTAAAATACACATCTACTATGTATCTGCATTTGCATATGAATACGTTAAAGAACACAAAAGATGACTGACTGACAGACAGACAAATTACAACTACAAGAAATATACTGTTAAAAGAAGATAAAAATCAAAAGAACATGCCCACTGAAGAAATTATATGATTAAAAATATATTCTTTAAGATACATAAAAAATTTGCTTTATTATATTTTTCATTATTTTTTACGAATATTTTGTTTTGTTACAAAAGAATTGGTTTTAATAACACTATTATTGAGTTCAAGCGGCTCATCATGTTGTTGCATTCTTTTAATACTAAAAATTAGTGATTAAATAAATGCAAAACCCATCTATTAAAATCTATAAATGTTTTTAGGTTATTGTTATTTTTGTTGTAAAAAAAACCTTTCTTAGGCCTTAGGGAAAATATAATCTATTATTTTGGATTAAAAATGTGTCAAGTTTGTTTTGGTATTTTGTACTAATTTCCAATTCTACTTAATTAATTTAAATGTATTTAATGTTTAATAGCTCCATGGGGAAGATGAGAGAAGTTTTAAGAGAAATATATTGATTTATTACTTTAATCACACTTTCATTTTAATATTTTTACACAATTCTTGGCAACAGCTTAAAAATAGTGTAATAATTACCGAGTTCGTGAATATGTGATTTATATTGACTGAGTTTTCTAATGACTTGTTGGCGATTGTGTTAATACTTGCCTCCAATAAAAAAGTGCTAAGTAGATTTTAGCATTTTAATGGTAATGAAAGTTTTTGGTGGGTTAAATGAAAAAAAATCTCAAATATTGCAATCCAAATGATCAAAATTGTATAACATATTAACTTTAAGGTCAAAGATCAGATTTTTGGAAGAAATTGTACAAATTGTTTTGTTAAATAAACAAACAACCTTTAACAATAACATTTTAACTTCCAGTTAGAACTAATTATATTATTAGTCTTAATGGATCAAAAATAAATTAAAACACAAAATATGGATATTCTAATTAAATTTTAACCGAAAATAATGAAATTGATGAGCCTTAGTTAGTAAGGTTAGGAAAGTATTCTTAATATGTAGTAAGTAATTCTAAACTTTCTAAACTTTACCGAGCTCTCCATTCCTGTACAAAACTCCAATCACATGGTTCACTGGTGACATCACCATCTTCACTGCCTTCTTCATCCTGCTCATCATCATCATCACTAATATCCTTTGGTTTACCCACCAACGCCTGAGTAGGTTTTGATACCTTTTCCACTAATGCAGTGGCTGTTTGATAATTGCCTTCGATTTTAATATTAATCACACCATTCTCTACACTTTCAATGTATGGCGGTAATTCATCGTTCTTTAACGCTTCACTACCACTACAACTATTGGCAGTCATGACCTCATTCTGCACCTGGTTGTTAGTTATTTGCAGTTCTAGTGTTGAGGGTAATATTGCCGTCATCTGTTTCTGCTCCAACTCCACTTCCTCCTCTGTCACTTTTGCTGCTTTGGTAGTGGTGGCGGCTTCTATTAAATTGCTTTTACCACGATAAGCCAAAGAGTCACCGAAATAAATGACAACCTTGTGATTGGGTTTAGGCGGTGTTGCGGGTTTATCTTTACTTAAGATGGGCGAGGTGGATGAAGGTACTTGTGTTACAGGTGTGGGTGATGGTGTGTTTGTTTGGCGTTTGCAAAAATCATAAATGTGTCCCATATCACGCTGTTGGCACATTTCGCTGCATTTCAGAGACTGCGGCTGAAATGTTTTCAGGGAACTAGAACCACGTCTGCGTAAAATGAAATTTTCATTAAGACGTCCGAAAATCGAGGAACTTGGAGGGCGAGGTGCTGGTTTTTTGGGAATTTTAATGGGTTTAAAACCTCTCAGTTCTCTGCATAAACTGCAGTTACAATCTTTGGTGCAATACATGTTTGAACTTGCAAGAAGTCTTCGGTTAAATATCCAAAAGCTTTGGTTTATATAAAAGGTATTGAGTAAGTAATGAAATAAGTACTTTTTTTGTAAAAAAAAGTTTCTTTTTTAATTAAGTTTTCACATTTCTAATTGTAATTTTTTATCAGTTTGCTGTTTAGCTTTTTTATTTCTTGTTACTTTAAAATTTACACACTCATGTTAAATATATTTAATGTTTACGCGTTTAATTTCGGTTGTTTGAAAAACATAAAATAAATGTTTTGTTTTTTTTATAAATTTCGTTCCATTCATTAATTTTGTTTATTACAAAATTTCCTGCAGACACACTTCACTAGTAACCGACCGAACGTTTAATAAACATTTCAAAAAAAGGCCGTGTATTGGAAACTCTAAAAATCACAATAATTTCATTTCATTGTGTTTTGCTAAATTTTTAAATTAGTTTTTCCGTTTTCAAACTATTACGGCAACATTAGAGGGGTTCATTAAAGATTTTCTTTTCGTATTTTTTTGAAAATATCTCCCCTCTATTTGTAATTTAGACAACCGTTCATGACCAGCAGCAAAATGAAACTGAAACTTGTTTACGGCTTACAATAGTTTGCTTCGAATGTAGCTGTATCATAGTTAGAGCTTAAAACGCTGCTGCTGCGCCGCTTAATAGGCGTTTCAAATTGTATCTCAATGAACTGAACTAAACTTAACTATGAGTATGTGCGATTGTGTGAGTGTGTGTGTTTTGGTAAGTACGTTTGTATCTGCTTTTTGTATTAGTTTGAGACTTTGAAAATCTTTGAAACTAAAGTGTGAGTCTTTGTTTCGTAAAATATACTTACAGCCAGCATAAAACAATGGCTAAACATCAGAAATAAAAAAACTGCAAATGCAAATTTATTATTTATACAATTTTCATTTTGCTTAAGCCCCCATGAGAAGTTTGGTTAAAAAGAAAATTTTGTAAGACAAAACATCATCATCATCATCAGATGCACTTGTAGAGGAAACTAAGTACCTAAACGGAAAAGTTTATTTTTTTTCTTATTAAGTTTTTTTTTAATTTTTTATTTCTAAGTATAAAATAATTTCTTTACTTCATTTGAAGTAATAGAACTGTTTCTAAGTAGAGTTTAGATAATTTAAAGCATGAATAGTTGTGAATGAATTTGTTAATATGTTAAATTCATGATTTTGTTTGTTAGATTATTAAAATTTATAGTTTTTCTTATTTTCTTTTATAAAAATCAGTGTTTGTTATGAGCTTTAGTCTCGTTATGCTCTCATGTAGCATGCAATTTGCATGTAATTCTTTTTATGTCAATGTGCTACAAACTTGGAAAAGGGGGGAATCTCTTTTGTTTTTTCTAAACTATTGTTGTTTACTTCCCGGTATTAAAAAATAAAACACAAAAAAAAAACTGAACCAAACTGTCTTGCATTCATTTGAACACAGTTGAAATCAAATGAATCCAGACTGTGTGTTTGTTCTTATTTTTACCAGCTCAAGTTTAAAAGTCCATCTAATGACTAAGAGGCACGCAGCCTAGACATCATGTTAGAACATAATGTGATGGTTTAGCACATGCATAGAAGAACAGTATCAGGGGCAGGTTATTAGAATGGGATGAGAAATATTTCAGAATTTAAAGTGCTGTATTCAAGATTGGAATGAATATTAGATTATTGTAGTTTTTAGCTTTATAGTGAAAATGGAATAATTTTTATTGAAAAAATGGACTTTTAGTAAAAAACATAAATTTCGATCGGAATGAAATTCAGTGACAGAACATATTTTATAGAAAAACAAATACTGAAATGAGTTTCTAAATTTTTTAATGAAAAATAATTTTTTAATCTTTCGTACAAATATTTTCATCTTTCTAATAACCAGAACCTCTACCGTAAATAAGAATAAAATTTTTGAAGCTGAAAGAATGATATGTATAATTCTTTTTATAATTTTATTATTCCATTTTTATTTCTATTAAACTTTTTCCAGTAATTTTTACGCATGCTGTGTCATGTCCGAAAGACCTTTATGTATTATTTCACTTTAAACATAAAAAAATATGATTAGTTACAGGTACAATACAGGAATAACAGAAAAAACACAAAGTAGTAAAAAAACAACATAAAAAAACAATGTAAATTGCATTTCGCGTACAGCCATCAAGACAAATGACATTTGAGTTCTGTTGGAAAAAAAATTAAAAAATTACTTAACAAAAATAGACACATTTTTAAAGTTGTTTTTAAATAACTTTACAACAACATAAAAATATAAAAAAAAACGAAAATGTTAACAAAGTACTTGAAACCAGTTTCTATTTTACAAATAAAACTGATTAAAGGAAAGAAATAATATAAAAAACCCTAAAACAATTCATAGAAATTAAATACACCAAACAAAAGACTTAAGCAACAAACCTGATAAGTATAAGAAACCTAAAAAAACTGACAAATTACATACACTTTTTCAAACTCAATATGATTAAATACTTATTATTATAAAAAACTAAAAGGAACCAGTAAAGTAACAAAAAAAAACGATAACTTGAAACAAATGCTCCCCTTTGAAATTGCGTTTGTTGTAAACTTAGATAACAAATGAAGCTCATCATCATTTAGTTTTAAGTTTCAAAAACAACCAGATTTTTTATACAAAATCTCATTTGTATTTTATTTAAGATAAAAAACAATAGCCACCTCCAACTTAAATATTAACTTAATCATCAATTTTCTTACAGAAATTCAACGAAAAAAAAACTAAGCAAAAGACGGAAAACTTTAATTTAATGCACACTTTCTTTTCTTTAATATTTCGTTAGATTTATTATTATTTCTTTTGATATCTTTCGTTTTCAGTTTCAATCCAATTATGACTAAAAATGATAATTAATTTATTATACAACCAAAATATATACCTTAATATCAGACAACTAACTTTATGTACAGGAAAACAAATGCGAATGCAATTAAAGTTTATTTTCTTTAAAAAAAAATTTGGCGGTGGGAAAAATATTACCCCCCGTATAGAGCTTAAAAAACTTAAATATACAAAAAAAAAAAATACAAATCAACAACAATGTAAAAGAAATGTTGCTGCTGCTATACATTATTAGAAATTTTAATGTAATATTTGCGTGAAAATTCAACAAAATTCAAAAAAAAACTGACAATAGCAAGACATTTTAATGATAACAATAATAAAACAACAAAAATGTTTTCGTGGTAAATTAGTTAATATAAGGTGGCAAATACAACTGCTATAACAACAACATAATGTTGTTGTGGCAATAGGTGTAAAACAAGTCGTGCTGAGCCTCCCCCACAATCGGAGGCAATTTTGTTGTTGCACAATCAAACCAAGAGTTAACAATGAAAAGTGTAAGTGAATCAAACTCCCTAGTGTTTAAGAGAAATAAAAACTAAATAACTATATAATTAACTTTATTATAAACGTAAATTGTTGTCTGTTGTTGAGTCTAACAATTGTCAAAACTTTAAAACTTTATTTTTTGGAAAATAATAATGAATATGTCACTGTGTTTAACAAGAAGAAACTTTTCTTGAGGAGAAATTTTTTAATCAAGAAAATTCAAGAAATTGCTGTTGATATTTTGCCTCCATGTTAATTTAATATGCATTTATAATTTTAACACAATAGAAATTAAATATTTATGTTTATAAGATAATAAATATTTATATGTCTACATTAGACATATGCTAGTAATTTGCTGGAAAGCTAAAAGAAACTTATTGCAAATTGTGCTAAAATTTGAATTTATCACAAGAAGTAATAAATGTAATTTCTACCTCGAATTTAATTATTTATTTATTTCTAGATGAATAAATGGACAATTTGCAGTTATAAAACTTATGAACGGATGAAAATTTCCAACTATTGCCCGAATTTTATTAATAATACAGCTAGCTCTAGAAGGGTCCCAATATAATTTGAAATCTTTGCGATTCTTTTTCGGAACTACTTTCTAAAGCTAAAGTGTAATATCTTAACCATAAAAAAACTTAAGAAACAGATCTGACAAATACAAGAAACATGAATAAACTTGACTTTATACTAGACTAGGATATAGACTAGACTATAGACTATACAATAAACCAGACTATAGACTAGACAATAGAACTATAGAGTAGGGTATAGAACTATTGACTAGACTATATAACTATAGAGTAGACTATAGAACTATAGACTAGACTATATAACTATAGAGTAGACTATAGACTAGACTAGCCTATAGACTAGACTAGACTAGCCTATAGACTAGACTATAGACTGGACTACACTATATATATAGTCTAGTCTATAGTAGACTATAGACTAGACTATAGACTAGACTATAGACTAGACTATAGACTAGACTATAGACTAGACTATAGACTAGACTATAGACTAGACTATAGAC
>NC_060953.1:1032965-1033991 GCF_022045245.1 Lucilia cuprina | reverse complement strand
ATATTTATATAACTTGTGGCCAATTTTTATTTGGTTGTCAAAATTGTTTCTAAATGAAATACAAATTGGACTTTATATTTTTGTGATATATGTATGTATTTTTAGATTCATTAGTTCTGTTCCCTCTTTCCTAGCAAAAAGTTTCCATGTCTTTCTTGTACTTGAATTTTTGTTTCATTACATTATTGTTAATCAAACCGAGAAAGTGTGGGAGTTAATTTTTTTTCTTGCGTTTTTTTTCTACAAAATTCATATAATGTGAGTTTGTTTGAATACTCTATTGTTAATGTTGTTGTTTTTTGTAGTCTTTTTTCCTTAAATTTTAAGGTAGCAAAATTTCAATTACATGTTTTTATATTTAGCGTTTTTCTCCCATGTTTGTTTTCTGCATTACATATTGTAAAATTTCAACCTGAACTTTGTGTAGTGCATTGTTTTTTTAGACTATTGTTGAATTTTTGTAGTTTGTATGTTTTGCTTTTATTTCTCTGATGAGATTAAATTAATTTAATGCGCTTATTTCACGCTTATTTCCATACGCTTGTCATTTAAGTTTACTATAGCCTGGAGGGTTATTTTGTTAATGGTAACAACAAGTCAATTTAAATTTAACAAATGTTTGTAGAAATAATCCACATACGCCAGCATATGATGTATGCAGAAAACGATAAAAGTACAAATGACATTAAATACTGAGTGTTGGCCTGAAAAAATATTTATTAGTACTCATGTTACTGTCTCCAAAATTAGATCTCCTTCAGTTTAGATAGTTATAAAATATACTTATTTTAATATAAAAAATTGAATAGTTTTTTTCTTTACAACCTTAAAATATTTTAAATATTTTAATATTGTTACAGTTAAAATTTCGCTTCGTGTTCATATTCATGAAAAGTATCTATAACTATAAATAATATTTAGTCTATAGTCTAGTCAATTGTCTAGTCTATAGTCTAGTCTATAGTCTAGTCTATAGTCTAGTCTATAGTCTAGTCTATAGTCTAGTCTATAGTCTAGTCTATAGTC